>NC_085121.1:13373359-13678437 GCF_030269925.1 Bombyx mori
CCTCCCCACACTTCATTTCGCGGCTGCGGCCCGGCGCTCCATGTAGGATACGAATCTGTTGCATGAACTTATTGAAAAATTCTCCGTGCATCATCGCATTCGCGTCTACTCGTATGATTCCTATCAAGATTTCGTCCGTTATCCTAAAATAATTTTCCATTTTATATACGACCTCTGACACCCAGTAATAATTAAAAAAAAAAAAAACGAGGTTAATGTACTATTTAGAATTAAGGTCGTATCATTGGCCCGTTGTGGTGATGTGAACTAGTGCCTACTTATCTACAATTGAAGAGATTAGTGATGACTTATGCTTTGTTAAGAGTGGTGAGTGTCGTACTTTAAAGTATAAATATAAATATCTTATTACCAATTAAGATTATTAGATTACAGTAAATGTCGTCCCCAATCGATTTTAGGGTTTTTTTTTCCTACCTAAGCTGATAGCTTTGAGAGGTTAAGTCAGTGTAACCTATAACAAGTAGGTGAGCGGGACTCGTTGCTAATACTAACTCTAGCAAGAGCAGTGCTTTGCAGAATCTACTACCGGATCGGAAACACGACCCACTGCGAAGACTCGGCGAGAAATTCAGTGGGTTAACTTTTAGGGCATAGAATAATGAAAACTTTCGAATGATACTTGAAGAGCAATAATTTTATTAAAAAAAAAAAAAAAATTGTCTTATTGAAGTTCTTTTCGTTTTTGAATCGAATCCAATAAACTTTAATTATTTTTATAATGAATCATAAGTTAACTAGGACGGCAATGTTGTCCGCAGGCGGTTAAAAGAAGACTGAACCTTAGCGAGAGCAGTTCCGGGAGTCAAGGACACGTGGTGCCCATGAAAGCTGACTTCAAAACTCCGAAGCAGAAACGCGTCAAAGTTCTCACGCCGTACAGCAGACCGTCCAGTTCTATGAAAAAGTACACAGAACGTTCCAGGTATCATCTCTATATACGTTTTTTGCGCTTTCCGAAATATAATTCCGACATTAAAAAAACGTTAGACTATTGATAGTTTCGAGGGCTTCCTTTTTTTCAATGGCAAACATCCAACTTGGATAGCTCTGGCAAAACCGTTTTTTTTTTCTTTCATATATGAAATATACGTTACGTCTTTTACGAGTATTGATCTGTTTAAAATAATTCGAAGCGGCGTCTCTATGCTTTATGCTCTCTATTCTCTATGCACCGAAAAATATATGCAATTGGAATACTCTTTATTATTCCATCAGTTTGAGTTCCACATTTAAATAGTATTTAGTAGTAAACCAAAAATGGTGAACCATACATTATACGGTTTCTAAGGTTTTTACTATGACTTACAAGGTAGTTCCAATTTGCTAATATTAAAGTGTGACGATATAATTTGGTATAAAATGATCTGTTATTCTTTGCACCTTTTTTAAGCAATTTTAGTGCATGAACAATAATTTACTATAATATAATTCATATTAAAACTATAAACGCGAAAGTGCGTTTCTTCAAATCCCGCAGATCATATCATCATCATCATACAGATACATTTTTTTCTAATCAAATACGTACTTGACACATATCTTCCTCAATGAAGGAATAAAAAATTATACTCGCAAAAATTGTAATTTGGGTAGTTTCCATGGGCAAATACTCAACACCAAGTGAGCTCCCATCAAAATTGAATCAATCATGTAAAATTAAATCCTGTGTTCCCGGTGGGTGATTCTGCGAAACATTGCTCTTGTTAAGGCTGGTATTAGCCAATTCTCTCAGATTGAGTGCGTGAGCTCATCTACCCCTCCGGGCGTAGCTAGAGCTTGAATAGCCCCTTAGGCTACCAGTGAATAGGTAGGGAAAAAAAGTCTGTGTTGATTGATACTGATTTTTTAATTTCTGTCAACGAAGTTATCATAGTCATAATTTGAAGGACAAATTCCAGCACTAAGAGGGCTTCAATTTCATGTTTCGAGATGAAAAGCTCATGACAATACTAGAAGGTATATTTGTTATTATCTCGAAAAAGTTGTTTGTTTGACCATCATAAAAAAAAAATACATGGATTCCATATTGTTGGTGCTTTAGATTTTAGAACTATTATTTATTTTATAATATTTCAACCTGATATGCCCTATCAAACTAGGTATATGTTCCATATGAAAGTAGCAGGAATTATGATTCGACTCTGTAATAAATTTTACAAATTTTACAAAGGCTCTAATTGGCTTCTTGGTACACGACAATTCATGATTGCAATTAATGTGTTGTTTCAGGTTTGATACATCCCTAGGTTTACTAACGAAGAAATTCGTCGCTTTGTTGAAATCTTCACAGAACGGAGTGCTCGATTTGAACATAGCGGCGGAACATCTGTCCGTTCAGAAACGTCGCATATACGACATCACGAACGTTCTAGAAGGTATAGGAATATTAGAGAAGAGGTCCAAAAACAACATACAATGGAAGTATGGTGAGCTACAGTTTGTGTTGTTTATAGCGCGATTAGGATTTTGATAATTGTCGAAAGACCTCGTTCCATTGGTGTGATTTCCAAATAAATAAATCCACGTCTCTAGTTTCGTCAGGGGAAACTGGCGCTCCGTTCTGTGGGATTAAAATAGCTTAGTTTCTAAAAAACTCCGGATGTTTGATAGCTTAGCATTAGATTTTCTATTTAATCTACTTTAAATTCGCCCGTAATGAACTAGCTAGTAAAATAATGAAATAGCACAAATCGTCTTTTCGCATTAAAAGTGTACAATATCCAAAAATATTCGAAATTGAGTTAATATGCGGAATCATTTGGTATCACCAGTATTTTTCTCATAAATACTGTTAAAATAGCGTAGATTAGTTCTATTTTTTTTTTCTTTTAGTTTAACCATAGTTTGACTATTAACAAAATTAATACATAAATTTATCTTACTTTAAAAAAAAGATAATGTATCTGGTAAAACATAAAAAATAAATGTTGCAAAGATGATTAATATTAACACTAAACATACCATAACGGGTCAAATGATCCATTTTGAACTTTTGTATTGAAAATGCATGTATCATCTTGTTGCTTTTGCGCATTTGACTTAATGACTTTTTCTTACCAATTAATCTACTGGTATTATATTATTTCTTTTTGTTTTGTTTTGTTTGTTTTGGGTATCACTTGTCATATACCGTTATCTACCCGCTATGGTAGAAAAAGGGAACCAGTAAGTGTTGGTACGATTAGTGTTAAAAATATCACATTTTAAACCTTTAAAATACTCCTGTAAATTTAGTAAGTTTTGAGATTATACAGTTTGAATGCGCGAAGACGAAACGTGGTCGAGTTGTGTGTAGTGAGAGTGCGGATCGCGCAGGTATGAGCGGCGGGTCGTGCGGCGCGGACGGGTCGACGGCGCGGCGGCTGCGCGGCGAGGTGCGCGCGCTGTCGGCGCGGGAGGCCCGCGTGTCGCGCGCCGTGGCCGCCGCCGAGCTCGCCCTGTCGCGGCTGTCGGCCGACCACGGCGCCAAGGCCTACATCACCTACGCAGACCTGCGCTCCATCGCGGACTTCCGCAACCAGACCGTCATCCCCATCAAGGCGCCGCCCGACACCAGGCTCAGTGTCAGTACATCTGAGACGATATTTTAAATTAAAAGGCGATTAAGGGATTCGCCAGAGAATGAGCAACATTTTCTGAATATGAAACCATTACTACCATTATTACCATTGTAACTATACATGAGACCTTAGAACTTATATCTCAAGGTGGGTGGCGCATTTACGTTGTGGGTGTCTATGGGCCTCAGTAACCACTTAACATCAGGTGGTTTGTAAGCTTGTCCACTCATCCAAGCAATAAAAAAAAAAATTTACCGATACGCAACGGTCGCCAAGCTAGTTTCTTTAGGTGCCACGTCTTTAGGTGCCGCCATCCTGCGTATTTCTGCCGCAGAGCAATCATCAGTACTGGTTTGAAGGGCTGGACGGCCGTTACACAATGATATTAAGACTTTCACCTTGTTTCTCAGACTGGGTGCCGATATTCACCTTGTTAGTCTTGTAATGTTCAATCCTGGTAACCACAATACTACGAAGGATTTGAGCTTGTCTATACATTTATAGCAATAAAAAAAACTTAAATAGCGCTGGTAAGCGGTTGTCGGTACAGCATTGAACGCCTATTGCTTATTTTAGTTTTTAGTTTTAGGAGCTTGCAATGAATGACTCAATATCTAGGGTATTGGTTGTGATGAAATCGCCTATTCTCCATTTGCTAGCATATTTTAATATTTTTTCCTATTTTATTATTCTAGTCTAACCTGCCTTGAATGACTAAGTAACTTTTTCGAGACTTAACCTGCTATGTTGTTTTTGCAAGTCATTCATTAACACTAGTGTTATTGTCTTTAATAACCTAATGAGTGGAAAGTTTGTATGTGTATGTGTTCTATAAAATAACTCAATTTAATTGTTAACAGTGTTATGCTAAGCTCGTTCAAAAATGTTCTTTTGAGTCTCAGCACAATACTACAACACTACAATGTATAATGAAAATGCAATGAAATCCTGTAAAAACAGGATTACATGAAGTTATTAACTAAGCACATTGATAATGAGCAAGATTGGTCTGGCAAATCCATCTCATGACAATTGGATGTATCTTTATTTAATATAAAATTTACCTAATTACAGGTACCTCATCCTGACGAAAAAGGATATATGATCCATTTGAAGTCTTTGTCTGGAGAAATAGAAGTTTATCTTTGTCCAAAGGAAAGGCCTGCTTCACCAACAGGTAATTAATTGCCCCAAGCTAGGTTGAAATATAGAAAATTGTTTATCTAAAGTAATATAAATTGAAACAATGCTTAATCACAATGTAACTAAAATAGCAAAGTTAAATATGCATAATTCCTGTTTACTCATATGATGAAGTCTATTTTAAGATTAAATATTACACTATACAAGTCATATGATTGTTCTTGTGTGTTTCGGGAGTAGTGCAGTGCATTTATATGCCTTTACATTGGTGGGGGTAACATCATCGAACACAGGATGTGTGACAAGATGAAAACGACATTTTCAAGATAAGCTTACTTATGTACAAGTTCTGAACAACAAAATTCGGTCTGCCGAGAAATAGTATATTGTACTTTTAAAAGACAAGTAACTGTACTGTATGTACTTAAAGAATATCCTGATTTTTTTTATTATAGTGTCAGGGATGTCTTCGGATCCTCTTCTAGAAGACAACAAAGCGTTACTCGCACCTCTCATCGCGCAAATGCAATCAGCCTCCGAACAGTTCATGTAAGAAAAAAAAGCAATAATTTTGCTATGAATGCTTATCCGAGACAGAAGTCTGAGTGTCGGAAGGGAGTTTGACAGTCGGAAGAATGAATATCAGTCTTGAGTTGATGTAGTTGTCAAAAATACTTTTACTTCTTCGGTTGACGAGCTTCTCAATTATAGTCGGCAGCTCACGACGATGAGGTGAGTTCTAAAATTGATTAAATTCAACCAAAAACACGTCGCTGTGTGGTGCAGATCTTCATCGAATGTCTCTGCTGATAGTTCCTTGATTTGCGTCAAATGATGAAACTGCAAGAAAAAATAGAACAGAATTATGGTTTAGGATATTTTCAATACGTCCGTACTTTAATAATATTTAGTCGAATAGTAAGATTGGTCCCTTATGCCGCAAGTATTCCCGACTTTAATGTATTGTTGTGTCAGGCGACCTGTGAAGCGGGAGATGGAGGACGGCGAGTCGGGAGCTCGTGCGCTGGTGGTGTGCACGCCTTGCGTCACCGACCCCACGCTGCCGCTCCCCGCCGCGCCCCTCGCGCCCCACGCCGCACCGCACGCCACCCCCTCCCCGCCCTCGCCGCACCGCACGCCCCCGCGGCACACCCGAGCAGCCGACCTCTCCACGCCAGACAGTCAGTACCTTTAAATATTTATCTATAAATATTAATGTCTATCTTAAGATGTAGAGCGGTATTCACGTTGTGTTGGCTGAAATATTTATAATTTTTTTCCTACCTATGCTGATAACCTTGAGAGGCTATTTCAGCTTCACCCTAACGTGTGTAGGTGAGCTTACGGGGCTCAAACCGGAGTGTTGCTAACACTGACCCTAGCAAGAGCAAGACACGGCGAGACACTCAGTGGGCTAAGGAAACCAGTCAGTGCCCTATAGGCAATGACGTGTTGCAGTTCACCCAACCACGTTCACCCAACGTGGGTCACATCGAAGGTCTGGTGTTGTTAAGAGATTACTGCAGCCAACGCTCGACGTCGCCCAAAGGTGTCCGTAATGATGCCTTTGGGCGATCCTCCCGATCCATTAACGGTGCTTTTAGGCACCACAAACACCGGCCACCGTCCTCCACCGAGCGAATTAACCTATAGACACAGCCCACTGAGTTTCCCGCCAGATCTTCTCAGTGGGTCGCGTTTCCGATCCGGTGGTAGATTCTGCGAAGCACTGCTCTGGTTTGAGCCCTGTGAGCTCACCTACTCACCCGGTGACCCTGATATGGTCTCTCAAGACTTTCAGCTTAGCTAAGAAAAAAATAGCAGCAAATGTTTTACCGCGCTTGAAATTATGTATGAATTAAATGTAATATGTACTTTTTCGGTGCAGGTGGTCGCGCCCGCGGTCGGCTGCGCAACGCTCTCATCGCGGACAGCGACGACTTCGCGCCCATCATGGGCGGCGGACGCTTCCAGCTGCAGACGGAGGACCAGGAGTCAGGTATCCGTCAATGTCACAAACTCAACCTACGGGCCCGGTCGTAGCTCACATACCACAAACGAACTGTAGTAGTAATGGATGCCCTGGATGGTTTACGTTTCACAAATCAGTCCGGCATCATGCTGCAGTCGATATCCAGGTTATTTATTTATACCAGTCTTTCTCAAAGTGGGCGATAACGCCCCCTTGGGGGCGTTTGAAACCTAGAGGGGGGCGTTAAGGGGCCCTGGAAAAAATGGGGGGCGTTGATGTGGGTTAGGGGGGCGCTGTAAAATTTTTAATTTCATTTACTTTATAGTATTTTAAATTTCACTAAAATTAAAACTCACCTACTACACAATAACGAATAATTAGTTTATATTTTTACCCTGTATGATGTTATAAAAACTTAAAATAATTACCATAGATTTCGTGGGACAGACGTTCGTTCGTAGACACCGTACGCAATCAAGTTGTAACAAGTTTCTGCGGAACATGATCGATGATAGTTAAAAAATTAGAGCAATTTTACCTTAATTACATTGCACCTGAAATTATTTTAAACATTAGAAAAAAAACTACCATGCAGAGTTTTAAAATATTACACTAACACAAATTGAGGTTTTCTTTACTTTCTTTCTTGTTTTTAACCTAAGGGCATTTTACAGCATTTTCCTAGCATTTTATAAGAAATTACTGATGTAGAGTTCAGAATCGATGGTCCTGCCTGGTGGTAACAGCTCATAATGTATAATGCCCTTCCAATCCCACCACACACACAGCATCACCTTGTTGCGAGCTAACCCGGGTTTCGCCAGAGTCTGTGAAGCCTGACCGGCCTTTGACCACAACCTTTCTCGTACGTTCTTGTCGTACGAGACGTACTTGATCCATTTTTCATCACCAGTTATCAGCTTCTTCAAAAATGGTTCGGTTTCATTACGTCGTAATAAAGAATCACAAATGAGTACACGGTTCATTAGGTTTTTTTCAGTGAGCTTTTTTGTGTACCCAGTTTTTTTCAAATGCGCCATAACTATTTTGTGGTCAATTCCCAGTTCTTCAGTTACGTCGTAACTACTGATATGCCGATCTTGCCCCACTTTTTTCAAAAATGGCATCGATTTTATCCGTAATAGGGCGACCAGGGCGACGTGCATTTTTGACATCAAAATTTCCGGATTGAAAACGCTTAAACCAAATTTGTGCTACTTTCACAGACACTGCACTAGATCCATAAACATCGCAATTTTTTTTCACGGCTTGCGTTGCTTTTTTACCTTTTTTGTAGTAAAATTTTAAAATGTATCGAATATCTTCATTAGATTCACTCATCTTGACAGTACGAAAAATAAATAAAACTGACACATCTTCCTAATTTTAATTTGGAACTATCTTCTTCGAATTTAAACTTTTAATGATACCAAAACCAGCCAGATACAAATAGTATAGCCAAAGAAATTTTATTACAAGTTCATAAATTTTTAAGCTATTGCATAGCTTTTATCGCGGGCCTTGAGCGCGATGACCGAATCATGAAATTCCGTAACGAAAAAACCTAACATCCCTCACTTCGCCTACCATGTAGCTCGCGTTCAACACATTCACACGTTGCGCTTGTGTAGTGTTTGTGAATAAGCGCGTGGCGTGACGTCACACTGCATGCGCATCATGAAAAGTCTGCCCATCTCTCTCTCGCGCGGTTTAGCTATGAGTGTGAAGGGGACAGTTAAGATTTTGCCTTTATTAAGGTTTAATCTAGCGTGGTCTTGTTTTAATATTGTTTTAATATTAAATTATCATTGTCTAATTATAATGTCATAAGTTGATAAAAAATGCTATGCAATAGCTTTACCGCCGCAGTTCCCGAGTGCCACACGTTTTTTTTTTGTCAGGAGGAAATCGCCGGACTTCCGCCCTTCACTGGAGATGGAGGGCGGGGCATGTCGGAGTCGAACCGACTAAAACCTCCTGTCGCTCAACAACCAGCATCCAAACTTCGCATAGCTAAAAGGCAAAGGGGGGAAAGTGAAGCGTGCGGAGCACATCTCTCCCATCACCCTCCCCCTCGGGACGCTGGACTGGCGGTCGTCGGCACCACCGACCGAGAGGGCTGGTGCCCTCTCGGTCGGCAGGCTCTCCGAAGCCCGCCTAGATGGCGCCGGTTAGAATGGTCTATCCTACGGAATACCCCACTAGGTCAGAACCAGCGTGGGTTGATGATAGCCGGCCTTCCATCACCCGGATGCTCATGCGTAAAACGTGTGCAGAGCAGCTTGCACGTCGTCTTCTTAGGCCCCCTTCGCCGGTCCCCAGGCCGACATGTAAGGGAGACCCGAAACACTTAGAGGACCAGGGCTTGGGCGAGAACCGCCTCCCTGGACCCCGCTCGACGGCGGCGAGCCTGTGCATATTTCACGCGCCCCGCCGCCTCCTTTTGCGAGATGGTGCACTCGCAAAAGTCGAGCATCGCCTTCCACGCCTCGTTGTCACCGAGCATCGATGCCAGAACACTCGGCAACGACAAGTCGTTTCCTATTTTTACGATGAGGACACGCCGCCACCCCTCCCATGCGGGGCAGGCGACGAGCGTATGCTCTGCCGTGTCCAAGTCACAACCACAATGGTGGCACTCTGCCGTCGGCTCAGCTCCAATCCGGTGCAGGAACTCACCGAAGCAACCATGCCCAGTGAGTACCTGCGTGAGCCGGAAAGTGAGGCGTCCTCTGTCACGATTCACCCAAATCACAAGAACCTGGCGAATCGCCTCGACGGTCCTACGACCAGCCGAAGGATCGGCCAGCCGCCTGGACCATGACTCCAGCACGGACCGCCGAGTCAGTCATACCCGAGACAGTCATACCCGATATTCCACAAAAGGGGGCCGAGCACCGACCCCTGTGGAACACCGCGCACGACTGGGAACCTGCGCACGATCTCACCGTATCCAGTACATGTGACCGATCTGTTCTCCAAGTAGGAAGCCACCAGTCGGCGAAGGTAGGGGGGGCACTCCGTGTCTTACCAGGGGCATTTTTTAAAATAAAAGAACACTTATTGCGGCATAACTATAATAGTTAGACATATACTGTCGGGACGCTTTTTGTAAATAATAATGTTTTTTACAAAGTCGTAGTACATTATTTTATTCTATCATCAATAGTTTTCGTAGGGCACGCGACGTAAAGAATATTTTAGGTAATTTTTTTTACGCCTTGGGTTAAATTATTGGAGTTTTAGTAAGGATCTTGCGCCATTCCTGTCTGTCCTCGGCTGTGTGGATAGCAACGTGGACTGAGGTATTGAGAGTGGAGCGTATTTGGTCCGACCAGCGCATTGGATTTCTGCCTCTGTGCCTTCTCCCGCATACTTTGCTTGTTACCAGCAGCTTTTCCAGATTGTCACCTCTCTTTTTGGCGATATGTCCAAAGATCTCGAAACTCCCCCGCGCGCATGTAAGTAGTGCTGAGGCGCATAGGAATCTTGAGCTCGGTAAGAATGGATTCGTTGGTTCTGTGTTCTATCCAACGAATCCCGAGCATTTTCCTCCAGCACCACATCTCAAACGCGTCGATGCGTTGGCGGTCGGCTTTCTTGAGGGTCCAAGTCTCTGCGCCGTAGAGAAAAATGGAAAAGACGAGGGAGGTGACGAGCTGCTTTTTGGTATTCCTCGAGATGTTTCTGTCCACCCAAACACGGTCCATTTGGGACATAGCTCTCTTTGCCATACTGATTCGCCTTCTGAGGTCTTTTTCGGAGGATCCATTACTAGGTATGACGGAGCCCAGATAAATGAAATCCTCTACGACTTCCAGGTTTAGCTTATTCGTAGTTTAATAAGTTATTATTGTTAGTAGTATTATTAACTAGTCGAAATTTTTAATTATCTTATGATGAGAATCTTATATTAATGAGAAAGATACTCAACAAAAATAGTTTCGTTCTAATAAATTAGCATAGTAATAGTATAGTGAACTAGCAATTTATTTTGGTAATTCTGAATTTAAACAAACATATTGATGAGAAGAATTCATTTTTACTGTGCAAATTTGCAAATACACGCTCTGTAACAATGTACGGACATATAATAATATGAAGAAACAATATTAGCATCTACAAATACATATGTACTACGTTGTACTACATTTACTAAAATTAATACAACATTTATTAATTAAATTAATGAAATTGTGGTTTTAAAGTTTTAGGGGTGTATAAAAAATGGGGGGCGCTGAAAAATAATTGATTTTCAAAGGGGGCGGTAAAAGAAATAAGTTTGATAATCACTGATTTATACTGAAACAAAACGGCTGGACCGATTTGAATACATTTTTGTGTATGCATTAATTCATTCATTTTGTGTATGCAGGACGTCTTTCGGTTCCGCTAGTATTTGATAAAACAAAGCAAAGTTATCTGTTCATTATAAAAAAAGTCACTTAAATTATTTTACTAATAGAATATCGCCAATGTGGAGTTACTTAAGAAAATTGTTTTGGGTAATTAATGGAAAATCATGAGTTAAATAATTAAAACTACTTTTACGGTATCATATCGCGCTTATTATACATATTTCAGACGTTTCGAGTATTTTACAATTTTCGTATATATGCGAACCGTAAAATTAGTTTTAATTATGTGTATGAGTCGTTAAAACCTATGTCCATATACGAAATTACACATTTACAATATTATAGAATATATATAATGTAATAACGAAAATATTGAAAGCACCAATGATTGAGAACCAAGAACAAGATCGCGTTTTGTGGCTAGCACTCGACATGTGACCTGTGTTCGGTAATCACATCACAGTCAGAGTTCTAGCTACACGGCGCGGCGCACCGACCCACCGGGACTGCGGGTAAATATGCTCCTACACACTCTCAACAATAACTGACATTGTCACGGATAAAAGCCAGGAAATGTAATCACTATTTAATCTCTTTACTTGTTGTTACTAGTCAATTTATGTATTTAAGAGCTTCCGTGTTCATTCACACCGTTGTTTCACGTGCATGCCCCTGTTTTCACGTTTTCACAAAATACTTTTCATATTTATCATTTTGCTTTACTAACTACAGTTGGAAACTAAGTGTGCTTTCGTCAACATATCTGTGTCCGCAGTCCGTCTGTACTCATCTGTACTATGTAGTATAATGTGAATAAATACTTCCCATCCTAACCTCTTTGAAACAAAAATTTGAATTAGTTCTAAAAAAAAAAAACCTTACAATTCCAATCTATTTATTAGATCTTTAAACATAAAAAAATAAAAAATAAAATATGGATGCATGGAGATCATATAAATTTTCTATTTGATGTGCACGCTAAGAATTTCATTACATTGAATTCTTTCTTTCTTATCATGTTTTTACTTCTTAATATTTTTAAAACGTTTAATATTTTTTAAATTAATAATAATGTAAATATCAATTAAACATGTAGTATGTTTTGTGCATGATGAACGCAAAGCAAACGCGTTTAGATTGAAAGATTGATTCTTAATTTTTATTTGTCAAAGTTGTCAAAATACATATACTGATCAAAATTAAAGCGCGCGAGCGCAATTGGCTTTTCAGTTGAAATTTAATATCAGTGTACGTGAACAATGAATATTGCATTCGATCGTCGAGTCGATGTCTAGATTGTGTGTAGTGTGCGCGGGTCGCGCTGTACATAGCGGGTCGGGGAGAGCGGTGCGTGGGCTCGGTCGCGAGCTGCCTCCCGTGCGGCTGCAGTGCTCGCGTGTAGCACCATGGGATTCAGCTCACGGCCGCTCCCCACTAACAGCAAACTCATCTACTAATACGTAACGCCACCCATCTCAAACGTAACAACCGCTGTCATATCTAATTATCGCTGTTCCGCCCCAGTCAAAGGCTTTGTGTATGCACGTCCGGCAAACTTGTACCTTGTGCCCGTCTCCTTTGACTGTGGTATATTGCACTGTGTTTATCTAACGTGCCTGTCCTATAAAATTGTTTGGCATGATGTAGATGTTTAGTAGCGACGATGTATAGTGAATAAATACATAAATGTTGCTTTTGCTTGCGATACACAATAATAGAGTTGCTAAAGGCATTTTTAAAACGGGTTAACCTGACGAATTTATCCAGGCCAAACAATTTGGGTTCAGGGTTTGATTATTAAGAATTAATCCAATGTGAACAAGAACTTCTTGAAATCATTTTCTTGTGCTTAACAAACTTTCGATCCCGACACTTCATGATCACTCTGATTCTCTTGTAAAAACACTTTCGGGTTTGGTGTTGGTTCAATAAAATGTTGCTATATATGTTATAAATGTGCTCGTTCTGTGTCATCACATCACACTGTAAGACTAAATGTTGTGTTTTCCTTGTAATGTAATGTGCTCTGACATGGGTCGAAAATGTACAAATTGCATCTAAACAGAGTGGATGTGAGTGCAATGCCTCAGCAGAACAAATACTGGTGTTTTTAAGTTCAGTGTGCTTAGTGCGAGTTTTTTAACGTTCTCGATAGCGTAAAAGTTAGCTCATATTTGTATGGAATCGAATCGTTTGCCTTCGTTTTCCGCTAGGGGCGCTGTTCCAACTGCATACAAAATTGGGTTAACTTTTACGCTATCGAGAACGGTAAAAAACTTGCACTAAGCACACAGACAATGATGACGTTAATAATTTAAATTAGTCCACAGCCCTAGGGAGAGTTGTTATTAGTTACCACTAAGTGTAGTATGTTCAATAACTGTTCATTTAATTTTTTAAATGTTACAACTAATAATCTATATAAAGAGTTGATTTAATACTGTTAAAATATAGATTTCCCAAAGGTATTTGTAACGAAGTATTTGTTCTGTGGTTGCTTATGATTTTTGTGTCGCTTCTATTGTGTGCAAATTATTAAGTGAAAAATTGGGATAAAACAATAAAAGCCAACAGAAGTAAACTTTTAATATATTTCAATATTGACAATGTTCTAGCAATAGCATTGAACTATTTAGTTTTACGTTTAGGAATCGTAGTTCTATTATAATATGGGATAACAAAATCTTCTTATGCTTAATGGCTTAGGTAATGATGTGAGTGCTTGTATGATTTTTGTATATAAGGTGGGAAATGTAAATAATATTTTATTGAAATTTATTGAGTTTTATATATTTTAAGGAACCAAAAAACTATTTAAAGAGCTAAGTTCTCGTTTTTTCTACAAATTGTAATATTTCACACTTTTAGAATTGAAGGGGCTTAATACAAAATTACTGTTTTTTAATAAACTCCAAAAATGTAATTGAAGAATTGTAATTTTTTAATTTTTTAGATTTTAATACTTTAAGAAATGTATGTGCTTGATTTAAAGTAGTCGGAAATAATATGTTTGTCCTTTTCTGGACTAAAAGAGACTTTAATTATTAAACCAACAGAAAACATGTTCAAAAGTCACTTGAAGTATAAAACCCATTTTCTTAATTTTTTTAGTTTATCTACTTCCAATAGCCATTCTAAACGTGCGATTTGATGATTTTATCATTCAATAAAACAATTCCTCCAATACAAATGTACATATATCTAGTGAATAATTCAAACAATCATTTTACAAATGTTTTTAAATGTCTTTATTTATGCTTATACATCATTACGTTTTATATTTAACTACCTTCATCAATATTCACGATGAGGGTCATTGAAGAGTTTAGGAATGCAAAAAGCTCTTATTAAATACGGGTGTTGCTTGCCGCGTATATACGGATGTTACCGAAAACGCGTCTTCGTATTTTTAGTGGTGATTGAAAATATTGATGATCCAAAATGTATAACACCGCAATCAGTCCGTAAGGAAACTTCACAGACATCACAGACTTAACTTAAATATAAAATTACAAGCATTGATGTCCAGCTCTGAAATTATCGGTACCACCATCCTACTTTGTTATGCCACGAAGCAATCATATGTTGTGGTTTGAGAGTTGAGCTGTATAAATACAATTGAGAATTCGATTTCATGTCTCCCATCACCAAGCAATAAAAAAGTGTCATTTGTGTCAGGGTTTTGATATAATAATACCATTTCCAGCAAAAGTATCTTCCATTTTTTGTATTGTGTAGAAGAGAGCCTGTCGTTTATACGACATCTGTGTTTATTTTCAATCACATAAAGCTAGTTTAAGTTGTGCCACCACTGGATTTATCGATAAATACAAACGAGGCCCATGTTACAGAACCGCTGGAGTTGGAGCCGTTCCTTGCGCTGGAGCCTCCGATGTCCGCCACCGACTACGGCTTCTGTCTGGACCACGACGAGGGCCTGTCGGAACTGTTCGACTTCGAGTTCTAGTGTAAAGTGTCGATCATTGACCAGTGTCGGTTGTCGCAAGTGTCGATTGTAGTGATGCGGATATATCGATAGTTTTAACTAGATATAATTGAACACGTTTGTTTGGTTTCACTTGAAGATTTCGGGTACAAGTGAATGTAACATGATGAAATGAATGTAAAAACTGGGACTCTGATGTGTTTACTGTAAAAAGACTGGACTGTAATTTCTAAAGGTTTGTTAAGACGTTTTTTGTGACCGAACTGCTTTTCTCGCTTGTTTAAATACTCTGTGTAAGAAATTTTCAAGTTGCTAATACAACATTATTGCGTACACAAAACTGGAGATTTTGTCGGATTAATGAAATTTGTACGTGTCGTAAAGCATTAAATCAGATTTATATATTTTGTACCTAAACTGCTTAGTAATAATAATCGTTGTAAGTTTCATTATATAAAGCAATTTGTTTGAAAAGTTAGTTTTGTTGATGCATCAACGATACAGATGTTCTTACCGTTGGTAAAAAAATATATATTTTATAATTATTATTATTGCAATGAAAAATCGGCATCGTTTATAATTAGTTGAAAATATTGTCGAGTCGATGATGTGTTTAACATAAGCCGTAAGTGTAATGTTGTAAAGCTGAAATTGATTGATATATTCGCGGTGAACTAGTTCTTGTGCGCTCTCGTAACTCTATTAACGACTAAAATACTGTAAAATGGTGCTAATCAGATCAATTTCAGCTATACACATCACTCCTTAGGGAAGCGTAATAATAAAACTCGAAAAAAAATATGTTCCTCCACTAAAATATTACACTGAAGCGTTCGAACGCGATAAAGTTTACACTCTGGATTTTTGTTTCTACAGTTAATACTTAGTCTTATTTTAATGTTCTACAGTGTATATAGTTTTTGAAAATCGAAGTTTCAACGTGCCAGCGAAGGAATAATAATATATTTTAGTAATACGACGTTCACTGTGTTATCTGAAGGAGCAAAATCCCGTGTACCTGAGTGTGGGAGGGTCCTAGTGTTTTATATAATGACGAGTGAGGGCCGAGCCTCTCCCGCACCTTGCTTGTACATAATGATATACTGTATAATAGACTGTTGCTAGTGAAAAATGGTAAAAGTCCGATTGTGTGCGTTGAGTGTAACAAAATGATGATCGATTTGAGTAATAATAGCTCGGGAAATTCCAGAGAAAAATATTTTTTTAAAATGATCGTAAGATTCGAAGATTTGTATACTATTTTCGTGGCCACGGAAAACTACAGTTACAGCTGGTTGAAATGTAAATTGTTATTGCCGTTGATCAGCTCGTGGCCCGAATGATCATCATTGGTTACTGTCGCCTGTAGACATTGGCCCAGATTAACCAAACTGCAGAAAAAAGGGAACTGATCATTAAAAAAATAGTTTTAAAGTTTACAGTGATCTTAACCGTAGTTTTCTCATCAAATAATTATTGCTGGCATCGTAAAGTATATGTATAATTAATTTTATATTCATAAATTTATTTGTTATTATGATGTTCTTATATTGGTTAACACCACAACATTATTGATTCCAGTGTTAAGAATTACATACAGAAATTCTGTACTTGCACTCTGATCATTTTTGTATACTAATTCGGAACAAACTGACTTATACCCCTTTTTACTACCGGCATTGAATAACATACAGGGAGTAAGGGAATCCGCCGAAGCTGAGACTTCAATCCTAAAATAACTGAAATACGGTACATATTTGCTAACGCTAAGTTATATTTGTATCCAAGCGAAATGTACCTGAACTTATGTCAAAATCGATAAACATTTAAACGTTTTTAGATTGTAAATACCTACATTGCTGGCTCCCATCATTTCTTACTGACTTAAGACTTTGTTACGTATGTAGTTTCAAGATGGGCGTCGGCGATATAGATTCAGTTAGACCAATTCTTTTTCCTACCTATTCCAGTAACCTCAAGGGGTTATTTTAGATTCACTAGTAGGTGAGCTCACGGGGCTCAAACCGGGAGTGTTGCTAACACTGTCCCTAGCAAGAGCCGTGCTTCGCAGAATCTACTACCGGATCGGAAACGCGACCCACTGAGAAGATCCGGCGAGAAACTCTGTGGGCTGTGTCTATGGGTCAACTTACTCGTCGAGCCCTTCGTCGCAAGCGACGGGTTCGGCGAGGACGGTGGCCGGTGCTTGTGGTCCCTAAAAGCGCCGTTAATGGATCGGGAGGATCCGTAATGACGTGTTTAGGGCGACCTCGACTGTTTACCATTCGGTCCACGGGATCGGTTATGTAATTACTGGCGGCCACAAGAGGGTTTTCATGTCGTGCCGCCTTCTCAAAGTGTAAGATCAATAATACGTTGGTTCCGCGGGCGGAGTTCCCTTTACCCTCTGTACTGTAACTGGATAGGACGACACGCTGCGGGTTCTCGGCGGACATCCTGTACATATTATTACTTAATGAATGGTGATATATTAGCGGCCTTCGATTTTACTTGTAAAGCTAGCTCTAGTACGTACGTTATACGTTCGGGTTCGTGGAGAGCCGGACGCGTTGCAAATTGTTCCGTTGTCGATGATATCGTTTGCCAAATAATTCGTTTTGTTTAGAAAAAAAAACTTTAATTTTAACGTACGCGGAATTCGTTTATTTGTGATTGTATATAGTCTTGTGACGGACGAGGGCGGACGCGAACGATCATCCCCATAATTACGTCACGATCAAGTACAAAGTGCGCTGTAGGATTCATTCATTGTAATATAAGAACATTGATTCGCGTCCGCGCGTCGACCCGTCCCGCATTCGATAGTGTGTACAGCACAAAACGTCATTGTAAAAACTATTGATAAGTGCGCATATCAGATAATTTTAATGTTAGAAAATAATTTAGTAAAGCATTGATTGAGGGTGCGGCGTGTAAAGCGTGCGGCCGAAACCTAAATTGACCACGGGTTTTACATAAAAAAATATATATACCATTTCGTTTAACTTCACGATCTCAACGTTTTTGAAGTGTGTGTGTTATCTTTTCAATTAAATTAGATTTTTAGTTAATAAAATTTGGTTGGCCCGCAATACGTCCCGCTGAAAGTATTATATCGACCACTTTTGTTTGTAAATTATTTGTTTTATTGCTAAGGCGAACTTTCTATCACTTTTTAGTTAATATTGCAATATGAAACAGCGTCCTCCAGTTGTCGTAGTGGGGGGAGTTTTAGAAAATTTACATGTGTAAAGTGAATGAATTTTTAAACAATTTTTTGGTTTCAATATTGATTAAGTTTATTTCTTTTGGTTTTGATAGGATTTATTATTTGTTTTATTGACGCGCTGTGTCAGTTGATCTATTATGTTTTACACTGAAAAGTAATTCATTCCTCACGAATTATGTGTAAGGTTCGCTCGCTGAAGCCGAAGTAAATCAAACGCCCCAGTCTTTATACAAAGAGAAAACATTTTCAATGTTTTTAATCAAATCAAAAGTGTTTGTTGTCACAGTAACATTCGTAATTCGCAACTAATCTATAAATTGAAAAAAAAAAAAAAACTTTGAAAACCAGCTGACTGGGCGCCTACACACGTATGAGGCAATTGAACCAATAGCTAATTTTAATTGTGTTCCAATAAGTGCAATGAGTAAATTAAAATATTAATTTATTTACTATTAAATTTTACGCACAATAGGCACTTGCGGCGCTGCAATTTGTGAATATAGTAATCTATATTCACAAATTGTTGTCGATATGTTTTTTTTTTGCCAATTCTCTTCGTTTCCGGGAGCGTTTCCAATACACCTTGTATCTTGTATACTTCTCAGTGTTCGTACGCATTCATTAATTTAAAAATTAGCTGAAAAATATCTGTGAGCATTTTTGAAAATGTTAAAATAGACGACCAGAGACTTAAAAATCGAATTGAAGTGTAGTTCTTACCAAAAACAAGCTTCTCAACTAGAATAAAGTTTTAATACCACACTAAAGTACCACAATTTATAATGCTTTTGTTATGTCAAATATTTGTAGTGTGCGCTTTTTAAAAAAATCGAAGTTGACAAAAATTTTACTGTAAATATTTGAATAAGAATGAAATGTTCCTTCTTATTTTCCTTCATTATTTTGTATCCAGTGAAATTTCTCATAGGTCTGATGACTGAACTCATTAGGAACGAAATTATTTTACAAACAAATTTTTTGGGGCCAAAACATTTGAGAAGCGTAGTACAAACATTTTTTTCTCATCATGTAGTTTTAAGTCGTTTTTACGCTAAAAAATATCGTTTTCCATCAGATGACATGTGACTTCTGGATGCAAGTTGTATGTATTTCTTCGTGATTAGGTTTTTTTTAATAAACATTGTAATTTTATGTTATCTGACTTAAACTAATACTGTACAATATTAATTATTGTGTTCATAATTTATGGTACCATTACTTTTATTTAAACATGCTATTGTAACGAAACTTACGCCGTATGAAGCACTGTTGTTTCTAGAACAATTCTACAATCTTTCTACAACCTGCTCTATCTATGAAATCCACATTTGATTCTGAAATAAAAATAAAACTGTTTCATTCGCCTAAAACATATGAATGTATGTGTGATAGAGTAAGCATTTTTTTGTACTTTGCTCATACAATAGGTATACTTAAAAAAATGCCTACAAACTAAGAAATCGAGTTGGTCGCGTGTCAATATTTAGTATGAGCGAAGCTTAAACCAAACATTATATAGTGAATTAGTACAGGGAGGCACAAACTGTTACAACGATTTTATTCCGTACATTTAAAAGTCGATGCAACGGTCGACAGGGTTCTAATGTAGTTTAAATCGAACGACGTTCTGTCGATGTCGCATTAATGCTGTATAAGCCGCGCCAATATAGAAACGAATCGAAAATGGCGTCTATGTACCTGCACTGACAGATGGTAGGGTCAACAAATAAAAAGAAAGATAGAAAGAAAAAGTTGTTTATTGTAAAAAAATATAAAAAACAAATGAGAATTTCTTTTCTTTAATTTCTCGAGATTCTTTTCCTCTTCAAAGTATTTAATTACGTTATACACGATTTCGGGTGCATCACTGTGAAGAATTTTCCTCGTTTGTGAGAGGCCATATTATTTACCAGTCAGAACCGATAATTTTTTTTGCATGCAGTACGCGCTGTGTGCGACTAAAGACAGCAATAGTTTAGAGTGAGAGCGCATGATCGCCGCCGCCATTTTAGATTCGTTTCTTTATTGGCGCGGCTTATAATAATATTAACTACACTGCCGACCTGTGACGCGGGATTCGTTCGTGTTTTGTCTATTTTTTATTGTATTGTACTTATTATTTGTTGTATCGTCGCTAGTATTACACGGTCAATGAACGGGTTGTATCTGAATATGTTCGATTTATAATAATGTAAGCTGTAATGTATTTGTAATGATAAAAAAAGACTTTTCGACGGCATGTACGATTTTTTTGTGTGTATAATTAACTGATAATAAAATTGAAGGTGCAATGTTATAAATGTATTTATGAGTGAATGAGTGCGGGCCCGCGGACGTGAACGCCCCCCTTTGATTTGTCATTTGTGTTGGAAGACTGAGGTTGATTATTCCAGTTTCGACGAACGTACGAGTTATTTGTTGATTCAATTTAAATGTAAAGTCATAAATATATATAGTTAGGTTATATTTTTTAATAAATATAATATTGAGATATGTAATATATTCTTGTGTTTGATTTTCCTAAAGAGTCCAAAATAATAATACATCAGTCTATAAAATGACTAGTTTATTTGATTTATTGTTCACATGAGAGTTACAGCTTGATTATTGAAGGATTAGGATTTACCAATATTAACATTTAAAATGAAGGTAAGGTACCTTACACAATTTTCATGATAAATGAAACTAGGTGTATGTATGTATAATTCGGATGTTATTGTCCCTTAATAGCAAAAATAAACTATATAGGTAATTTTTCATACAAAACATTTTGTGGCGGTATTGCTCGCGTAAAGTAATTTGTTTATGAATAGTTATTAAATAAATACAGTATTATACATTCATATTATGTTGACATTAGAGGCATACTCTTGGATCTACGTTAGTCATGTCTGTCTTTGGCTCTATACAACGTCATTCTTATAAAAGATTATAAAAGTCATTTGTATTTTTTAAAAGTTGTTCTACCCATGGAATCTGAATCCATAACGCTTCGTGGCAGAAATCGGCAGCATAGTGTTTCCTACCTTTGCACGCTTACAATATGCTCTACCATCACCAGTAAGGCTATGTTAGATTTGCAATTTGAATTATTACATTCTAAATTTTGTACTCATTGATGTTCGATCTTAAGATTAATATCCACTTATGAATAGGTAAGTAATAGGTAATATTTGACTAATATCATGGTTTAATGAAGTTCTCGAGAGGAAAATTCTTAAAGGACGTGCTCCAGATGTCCGTGAAAGCTGTGCTGACCAGGTCGTTGATGAGCGGTCTGATTACCGCGAAGCCCGGCTTCCAGGTAACGTTGATTAGACGGTCCAACATACGTTCTGTGAATAACAAAGCGATCAATTTTGGTTTGTTTTGCGACTGATTTTGGTGCCTAAACACTCAATTATACATTAAATACCTACTTCAATAAAAAGGTGACTATTAAAAGCGGATATTGGGATTGTTTCCTTCGTAGTGCAATTCATGAGACGCAATCACTACATAAGTACGATTTTAAGCGAAAATTATCAGCGCTTTAAAATATTACATTAATAGGTACTATTTGTAGAATGAAAGGCGATTGCATGCAGCAGAGATGCGAATGTTGCGATGGATGTGTGGAGTAACGAGAATGGATAGAATACGGAATGAATATGTTAGAGGAAGTCTGAAAGTGGCACCTGTGACAGAGAAGCTGAGGAGTGCACGTTTGGGATGGTATGGACATGTGATGAGACGGAATGAAAATGAGGTTGTTAAGAGAGTGTTAACTATGAATGTGGAAGGATTTAGAGGAAGAGGTAGACCTAAGAAGAAATGGATGGATTGTGTGAAAGACGATATGGGTAGGAGGGGAGTGAGCGAAGAAATGGTATATGATAGAAGAGCATGGAAGGAGAAAACATGTTGCGCCGACCCCAGGTGACTGAGAGAAGGGCAGGAAAATGATGAATGATGATTTGTAGAATAGTGTGACGAATTATAGATACTCCTATAGCCATTTTTTTCTTATCTGATCGTGGGAGCCTATGGGCTATTCAAACTACGCGCGGATGGGTAGCCGAGATCACGGGGCTTAAACTGAAAGATCTTGCTAACACTAGCCATAGCAAGAGCAGTGTTTGCAGAATCTACCACTGGATCGGAGTCATGACCCACTGAGACAATCCGGCCAGAAACTCTGTGGGTTGTGTCTATGGGTAGACAGTGGCACGTTTAACTTAATTTTTTTACTACCTACCTAAGCTGATTGAGAGGCTATTTCAGCGGAACCTTAACTAGTAGGTGAGCTCTCGGGGCTCAAACCTGACGACCCTTTAACTATCACACGGTGTAAATACCTACTTCTCCTGTGACTGTTAAATTTAGTAAATGTAAGTTACCGAGTATCCCATTTCCTCTGAGTAGGTTCCCGACATGTATCTCCATGTCGCCAATATGATCGACTTCGACATGAACATCGAGTCCAGTGCCGTTTCTTTTGATACGCGTCGTTTGTGAGTAGTCGCGCAGCGTCAGGTTCCAACGTCCGGACCGTATTACGCCCAGTCCGAATGCGTCTCCCTGTTCGACAGATGAATCATGCAGAATTGGACTTATATTTCTATCTGGTCACTATTTTCCTGGATTATTACTGCTCTTCTCTCTCATATTAATCACGGTGATACCGCGATCATTATGTTAGCATGCAAGATTAAATGAAGATATTCAATGCTAGAAGTCTATTATTCCTTAGTGTTTCCTAATGAATATTTGCAGTTTTATTCTTATTTGAAGGGAGCCCAAGCGTTAAAGCAATTGAGATTTCAACTTAGTTTCTTTCATATTTATCTACCTTTTAAACCTTATCTGGACTTCCACAAATAATTCAAGACCAAAATTAGCCAAATCGGTCCAGCCGTTCTCGAGTTTTAGCGAGACTAACGAACAGCAATTCATTTTTATTTATACCTAGTCTTGCCATAAATACTGAGATAAAGGAAAAAAAAATCTATTGCAAATAACATTTATTACTTTTGCAGTGTGTTAGTTTAATACATAAACATAAAACAATTTAAAGTATAAAAAACTTATTCGAAGTGGTCTCCATTGGCTGCCATACAGTCCTTTAAACATTGAGGTCAGTTATCAATAGAAGCACGCACTCTTTCCATGGGAAAAATTTTCACTGCCCATCGTACGGATTGTTTTAGGGACTCCAAATTATCATGGCGTTTAGAGCAAGCCATACTCTCTAAAATTGACCATAAATCATAATCCAGCGGATTAAGATCGGGCCTAGACGACGGCTAGTCTTCAGCTCTGATGAAGTCCGAAACGTTCGTTTCCAACCAAGACTGCGCAGACCGAGCTTTATGACATGGCGCCGAGTCTTGCTGGAAGGACCATTCTTGATTATTGAACATGGTGTTGTTAAGGGGCTTCACTACTATCTCAAGAATAGTATCTTGCTACACTTGTGCCGATGTTTTGATACCTTTTTCACAAAAGTGTGGCTCAGTCACTCCTTCATAGCTAATACCCCACCAAACCATCACTGAAGTCGGATAGTGCCCACGTTGCACTCTGTCGACTGATTGGGAAGCTTCCTTAGAGCTTTGAGCATAAATACGGTCATTTTGTTTGTTAAAATGTTGTTGTTTCGATTTTACCACCCTATTCTCTTTTAAATTATCAGTTAAGAAATGACCAGTACGTTTCTTATAGGCTGCAAGTCCTAAGTCATCTTTTAAAATACGCGACATGGTTCTAGGTGCTATATTCATCTCCCGAGATAAAATCTTTTGCTTTCGGATAGGATTTCTTCGAATTCTTTCCCTTACTGCTTTGACCACCTTTTTCGAACGAACACTACGTGGACGGCCAGATCTTTTTCTGTCACAAACAGAGGAGGTCTCATTGCACCTATTAATAGCCCAGTACACAAACATTTTACTAATACCAAGCGTATGGAGAGTTTTAAAAATTGCGTTTAGCTCCAAACCTACTTTGTGTAATGCAATCACAGCGATTCGGTTCTTTTTATCATCCCACTCCATTTTAATATTGCAAAATATTGTACAATGTATTGGCGCCAAAATGAGAAAACTCAATGAGCAATCATATAAAAATGACAGATTCCAAATTAAAATGTAATATTTTGTTTATTTTTAATTGTAACAGTATTTATGGCCAGACTAAGCATACTAACTGACCCGGCAGACTTCGTAGTGCCTCAATCGATAAATAAAAGATCTAAACTTTTGTATAAAATAAACTTAAAACAAACAAAAGGAATCCGTCCTACGGCGCGGCGGCGGACACATCATAGAAAGAACAAATTCCGAGTAATTTCATATTTATCTACCTTTTAAACCTTCTCTGTACTTCCACAAATAATTCAAAACCAAAATTAGCCAAATCGGTCCAGCCGTTCTCGAGTTTTAGCGAGACTAACGAACAGCAATTCATTTTTATATATATAGATAAGATACCTTGAATTCGTAATCGCCATTGAGCCATTTCTCTGGGAAATATTGGGAGTAGATGATCCGCTGATTCTCCCAGTCCGTTCTGAAGTGAAAACTTTGTATTAAAAAGATGCAAATCTCGATGTTATTTTGTTTTGTACGTTCGTGATTTTCATACGTAAGTATTGAGTTATTATTAATTGTAAGATATGCGTCTGATCTTTGTACATTTACGAAAAAAAAAGCTTTGTGTTTAAGTTAAACGAAATGGAGTCGGAATAACCGCGATGGCTACATCGCTGCAATACTCTTTTTTTTTCTTTTTCTTAGGTAGGTGGAAGAGCTCTCAGGGACGGACGCCCGGCCCGTCGGCTGTCGGTCGGTGGAGGCGTGCTGCGCGTCATCTGGCGTACGCCAAGTGGAGGGAGCGGTTGCTGGAGGAGCTTGGCCAAACTTCAGTCACTCGCCGGCGCACTCTCGAGGCCCTGGTGCCCGTGCTGGAGGCATGGTCAGATCGACGACACGGCGTGCTCTCCTTCCACCTAACGCAGGTCCTCTCGGGGCATGGCTGCTTCGGGAGGTACCTGTGGAAGGTCTGCAGGAGAGAGCCACATCCGGGTCGCCACCAGTGCGGGCATCCGGATGACGCTCAGCACGAACTCGAAGCTTTCCCGCGTTGGGAGCGCTCGCGGCGGGACCTCATCGCGGTGCTGGGGAGAGACCTCTCCTTGCGGGCTGTCATCGCCCGCATGCTAGAGGACCAGAATTCTTGGGAGGCCATGACCAGGTTTTGCGACCTGGTCATGGCGTTCCGTGAGGCTGAGGAGCGCGAAAGGGAGTGGGATCCCTCTTCGGCTTCTCAGCGAAGAAGGCGGAGTGGGCGGCACGGGCGCGAAGCTCCCATTCATCACCCGTAGGGGTGTCGGGTGCCGGGTGCGGGGGTGCCCGGTCCGAGACGACGTCCTGCGGGATTTTCCCGGGGATGGAGTGCCATCCTATTATCAGGATGGGTACCGGCGACGGCGAGCCTTCGGCGCGCACGTTGCGGTACGAGGGCTGCACTAAAAGTATCGGGAATGGAATATTTCCACTGTTCCTGTCATATTAAAATCTTTTTAATTGAAAACTCCTTGGTTTTAAAAATCGAATACCATTTATTTATTTAAAAAAAGATTCTCGGTTTTGTCACGAGGTTTTGTCAAACTTGTTTAGTCGTTGAGAAAATGGAATTAACTCGAGAAAATTCAAGAGCGATGATTTATTATGACTTTCGAAGTGGTTTGACACAAAAACACATTTTTAAATAGTAATGTTGTGTCACTTTGTTAATTCCCGAAATTTTCAGTGCCGCCTAGGTACTGTGGGTTTCGTGGAGTGGTAGTGGTGGGGCTCGATGGGGTTTAGTCGGTAGTCGGTTTTGCGTGGCTGACGTCGTGCAGTGCCTCGCGCGCCTTTCTCAAGGCGTAGTCTCCCGGCAGGAATTGGAAGAAGAGGAGGACCCCTGTCTTCTTCTTCTCCCTGTTCTTCTCTGGAGGCGCCGGAGTCCGACATAACCCGGTCTCTTACCCCCCTCGACCGGGTATAACCGGGTCGGGTGCCGGGTACCACATATCTTGAGATATAAGTTCTAAGGTCTCAGTATAGTTACAACGGCTGCCCCACCCTTTAAACCGA
The DNA here is from genome assembly GCF_030269925.1 of Bombyx mori. Taxonomy (NCBI): domain Eukaryota; kingdom Metazoa; phylum Arthropoda; class Insecta; order Lepidoptera; family Bombycidae; genus Bombyx; species Bombyx mori. The sequence goes on from NC_085121.1 coordinate 13,399,709, forward strand.
AACGCATTACAAAAATTGGTACCCGCCTGCGGGATTCGAACACTGTGTGGTGCATCGCTAAATACGTATACATCGGACGTCTTATCCACGACGGCTTCATGATTAACACTAGATGATGACCGAGCTTTGCTCGGGTTTTTTTTTTTTATAACGCCGTCTTCTTGTGTCTTTAAAGCGGTTAGTTTATTATTTGCCAATAGATGTCGGGAAGAGTCATAAAGTTGATTATCGATAAAGTTGATTATTGAAAATTCGAATAAAACAACATTTTCTGAAAATAAATCGTAGCTAGATCGATTTATCGCCCCCGAAATCCGCTGTATCCATTTCCGAGATTCAGATTATATTGGTATATATACAAGAATTGCTCGTTTCAAGGTATAAGATAAGATTGAAGGCATATTACTTGTATTTGGTGACTGTCGACTGTGTCCAGCCCCTCTCGAACACATCATTCAGTGTGAGCGTGTACCCGACACCACGGATCGCTCGAGATTGCTTCACTTCCTTTGCGAAGTGAGGGTCAAATGGTGCGACGCCCATTTCCGGTACACCTACAAGTTTATAAAAATAAAATTTTCCACGAAATCGTCTTCTACGTCATGGAGCCAAAAAACAATTATATATTATAATTATATATATAATATTTTAATATTCGTAAATCCAATTAATACTTCCCTTAATGAGGCCTCCTTCCATGTAATAAACACTTAATGAGATAATAAAATTATAATGTTGAATTTTAATATCGTACCTGTTTTGAAATACGGTCGAAGCTTGTTGAATGCTCTTTTCATACATAGATCGAAATCTGGCGATGACATCTTGCATGGTAGAAATATCCTTTCTGAAAAAGGAAGTTCTGATTTTATGTCACATTTTATGAAATTTTCATTGCGCCTTCAGCCGAGAAAATGTAAATATTCTTATATAGTCTTTAAACATTCAAGTAATCGTTATATGAAACAGCTACCTACTAAAATATGATTATGTTGTTGCAATATAAGTAAGTACGTACTATCCAGCTAAACTTCTGCTTATGTAATATTATCGTTATTTTATGCAAGGAATCTGAATGTTTATGAAATCATCTTCAAGTTCTTTGCAAAAGTTACTAAATGTGTATAGTCTATTGGTTTGAAATCGGTATGTTTCGAAAGCACTTCTGGTGTCTGTGGAATCACCTTATTTTTGTAATATTGTTTTCACCTTGACCTGTAGGTGCTTAGATTAATATGCGTACTTACATGAACAATGCCAGCGGAGAGGCAATGGAAAGAAATATGAATTAAATCTAATGTAAAATAAATAATTGAAAGTGTCAGAATATCATACTTGATAAATATAATAATTCAGTAAATGTTTTATCCTATTTTGTTTTGTAAGAAAATAATTCATTGATAGTAGTAAAATAAATTGGGTAGCGTTTAAAATTACGACGATCTTTTCCTTTCAAAATGTAGGTAACAATGTAGGTAATAACTATATCAATATTCGTTGCATAATCTTCTATTATGTTGTAGAGTTTTATAGCCGTTATAAAAGAGATGCAACCAAAGTTGTTATTTAAGACAATATTTAATTAACTTAAAAAAAGGTTACGAAAGTGATTACAAGAGTCGCTTGAAAGTGTGGCGAGTTGTTTGGCACTGAACTTGACCGATTTCCTGAGAGAGGCTCTCGTAACAGTTGTGTTGTAAGTTTTCGAGACGAAACGGCCGTAGGAAAATACCAAAGTCTAAGTTAAGTCTACTAGGAAACAGTTGGTTTCATTGATATTCAGTATAGGATGCCGATTCTAGTTTGCCTGTTTATTTTTATTGATGCTCAGAAAAGCTCACGATGCACCTGATATTAACGATTATCATAGATATCTTAAACCGAATATCTTGAACCGGAATTCATGATGCGTGGTAAAACTAGACTTGATGCTGGTACCTACGGCTGGAAACATTCACCGTCTTAATTTAATTTTCAAAATTAAATTGTCTAGAGAATTTCATGAAAAGAGATAATTCTGGAGTATTCAAAATGGTCTGTCCGCACCAACTTCGAACGGATATCTTGAATCCTTAACTTACATTACGCGAAAGTCTATTTATTTATTTATTTATTACACTTCATGTAAAATTTACATTGGCGGACTTAATGCCTAAGGCATTCTCTACCAGTCAACCAAAGGTAGTGCAGAGTAAATAGTGATAGGTGCAATGAAATTTATATTAAGCTACGAATATATACACAAAAAAGTATATATATACATATATACACAATCACAGTCACATATACATATACATACATACATATAATAGTTTATAGTTAGTATATTTATCGCACTTTGTTGACTTTGTGTGTTGTTTATTTGATTATTATTGGATAATTGCCTATTTAATTAAGTATAATTTAGTAATATTGATCATTTATTTTTTATGCAGTCAGCGTGTTTCAATACTGTCGGTAAAATTTGCATTTCAGTGTTCATTGCGTAGTGAGGTATGCTAATGGCTAGTAATGTATTATTGTGGTTTTCGTTAGTAAATATGTATTTCTAAATTTAAAATGGACTGTAGGGGAAAGTGGGGGATATACGAACACCTAAGGGAAAACTTAAATAAAACAATGGAATTTAATCACAGATTTTTTAAATTTTTTTTATTATAAAGTTTACTTATCTGTCTAACTTATTCACTAATCATCATTTATATTTTTTTAATAAACTGCAACAATATGAAAGAAAAACAAAACCCTTAGTATTCGGCTTTGCCCGACATCAGTCGGGTAAATACGAACACCAAGTGGGGTGATTACGAACCAACATTATTAACGACATAGATCACATTTAAAACCCAACGATGTTGACTGTCCGGTCCGTCAGTACAACTCTCGTGAGCCCATTTTTTGCACACATCGCACACAATCTAGTCTTCAACGGGAGGATCAATATATGTATTTATCTCTACAAAAAATACAAAAGTAGTCTTTATTTTCTTTTTCGCCTTTTTCTTTTCGTATTTTGACTAGAGTCACTAAAGTCTTTTTTTATATTGTTCAAATTCTTTAATAATATTTCATACTTCTTGTTTGAAGGTGTTCTCTCATTACATTTCAGTCTTTTTATTTGGGTTCCTTTTTTGCCATCTTTCCGTTTTCTTCTTGATTTCTTACGTTTCCTGATCGTCTGTAAATAAAGGTTTTCATCCAACCATGGCTGTATTAAAACTTCTTTCATTAGATGGTCAAAATTAGTGGTTTTTGGAACATTTTATGTTTCTGCTGCTTTACGCAGGGAGAGTTTTTGGTTTTAACATCGTCTATAGCCTTTTTGAGATCTTCTAAACTATACTTCAGTTCGGTCTTTCTTTTGTAAGTACAAGGCATCTGTAATAATATTTAAAAAAAATTTGAACGGGGTACTAACAAACGGGAGTGGGGTAACGGCCAATGTTCGAGATTGCCCGACATGGAGTGTTCGTCTTTACCCCGCGGAATCGAAAATAATTAAAGGTCAAAAAACAATTTTGGTTAAATTTATTTTGCCTACTACATCATTATCATTTAGTTGAGTAATATGTGATTATTCCACTATGTAAAAGCTGAATTATTATTGTAGATAGAAATAAAGTTACATCAACTTGAATTTACCGAAAAATTACATCTAAAACATACAAAATATTGAAAAATGCATACCTTTTTAAGTACGTGTGTCCGCGTCTCCCGTGTTATTGACTGGCATCAATGGTGGCGTGATCTCCGAAATGGCGGCAAATAAAATTAGGATATATCTTTCTAACATATTAGAACCATTGAATTCGGCATTACCCAGCGTTCGCGTTTCCCCCACTTTCCCCTAATAGTAGAATTAAATAATATATCGTCCGTCTCTAGAATAAACTCCCCTACGGTATTTCATGAGCGCAAAGACATTTCCTTCTTCAAAGTTGCACAAAACACGTCATATTGGATCCTCCCGATCCACTAACGGTGCTTTTAGGTACCCCAAACACCGGTCATCGTTGTCGTCGAACCTGTCGCTTGCGACGAAGGGCTCCCACAGATACAGCCCACTGAGTTTCTCGCTGGATCTTCTCAGTGGGTCGCGTTTCCGATCCGGTGGTAGATTCTGCTAAGCACGGCTCTTGCTAGGGTTCGTGTTCGCTACATCGTCAGGTTTGAACCCCGTGAGCTCACCTACTAGCCCGGTGAAGCTGATATTGTCTCTCCAGACTATCATTAAAGGTAAGAAAAAAAAGCGCCCTCGATAGCATGGTTATGACCTGGGCATTCTCACTGTCCATAGGTGATAGTACGTACTATAAGATGAGCTCATGCCACTTAAGCCAATAAAATAATATAAATGTTTTAATCCAATGTTTAATATTTAAAAGCCGTAACGTAAAGCATTTGTTGTACATGATTTTAATAGTTTGTAATTTTGTCACTGACATTGGAATATCGGTTAGATGAACCTTGACTTACGTTACAATTTTTTTCTCAATCTCCGTGAAGGTTTATAGACATGATAAAACAAATAATTAAAGCACTCACGAATATCCGATGCTTCATTAGCACAGCAAACAACATGCAAATAACACAACACAAACACACTTAATAAACACATAAGGGATCGCATTTTCGTATCTAGTGATTTTAGTTTAACTTAAATTTAAGTACGATATTATTTTAAATATCGCTATGAAGTTAATAATTAATGGTGTTCGACTTTTAGCACAATAAATGTCGTTTTTTTTTGCTTAAAATACTGTTTGGCTATAAAGATATATTTGATTCGGAGTCGGAATACTCCGCAGAATGGTTGGTTGGATTATGTTTGAACCGCGAAAGTGCGGGCCCCTTCCAAAACGCTCGAGTGCAGTTGCGACAGAACCTTGCCAACGTATCTATGCGTATGGACTTGAAGCTGAACTTAATACTCAGTTTTTCATAGAGAATATTATTATATTATGTAGTTCAATGACAATTTGTTTGTTAATTACAAAGGAACTTGTGAAGTGTGAGCACGCTCCGCTGCGAGTCGCTAATTGTATAAAAAGCATCGATTTCTCGAATGTATTCGCGCATATTTCTTTGGTGCTATGGCATACTTGACTTTGCCTCTGGCATCGCTGAAGTCCATGGGCGACGGTAACAACTTACCATCAGGTGGGCCGTATGCTCGTCTGCCTACAAGGGCAATAAAAAAAACAGAAACCTTCCATGTAGTACTTTTTTCTTCGGTTTCCACAAGTAGACGTAATTCGTCAGCGTCGTCCGTTAGCATAAAAACTATAAATTATTCAAAACATCGGGAAAAACGACAGCAAAAAAAAGCGGGCTTAAATTGTAAAAAAAATCTTCTTTGAAGTGCTAGCAATTACTGTAACAAGTTTCATTACAATCAGATGAATCGTTATTTAACGACATTTGTGGTATGTTCAAAATAGTTTAATAAAAGTATTTTAATTAAAAATGCATATACTTGTTTATTATTTGTATTTAAAATACAAATTTGTTAATTTTAACATCAGTATTTTCTCAGAGTTCATCTTTCATGTGCCATCAATATCTGCAGAAAAGTTCGGCAAAAGTTTCATTGCCTTGGAAAGAGTTTCTCTAATTCTTCTCTCGTATTTAAATCTGGTTATTATGCTAAGAACTCAAACGAGTGAGATGCGATCATAAGGGCAGAACAGGCGATCCATACAAGTCATGTCTTCATTCATACAGAATAAGTAAGTAATGTCTTGTTTTGTGCGACTTTGTTTATGGGATTTGAGAGTCATTCAAAATAACAGGTGTTGTCAGTTCATCTGCTAAATTGTTCTATTTCTTAGTTAAACTATTTAGCTTAGTGAAAATGTCGTTTTTTAAACCACTCTAAGTTGGGATCTGATGTTGCTAGAGTCTGCCATTTAAAGGGCATTGTTTTTTTTTTTATGATTGTAGAATTACTGGTGGCCCGGAGGCCTTTCCAGTTTCACCAGGACATTAAAGGGCATTGTGTCTTTCCATCAGGTGTATCAGTCAGCAAATATTATTAAAAAAAAGAGTTGTTCATTTGGTGATACAAGTGCAAAGTGTTTTTTTTTCCGACATTAAATGTTTCTCTCGCGTTGATTGATGGATACATCACGCAGTTGATATGCCAAAGTTACAAATATAATATAATACAATATAATATTCCATATGTAGATAAACCTATATAAATTAAACTAAAGATAAATTTATATAAATATATACAGGACCGATCTTTGTGGCGAGGCTTGGGGGAGGCCTCTGTCCAGCAGTGGACGTCTGTTTGCTGATAGAATAAATAGAATAGAAATAGATAAATATAGACTGCATGTAGATCTTGCGTGAAATTTTAAATATTCGTCGTTTATTTCTTTAAATTTGTGTGAGTTTCGAAATCTATAACTCATTGATAATTAAAAAAATATTTACGTAGTATGAATACAAATATTTTTTGTTAAATTCACAATCAATAACGTAATTATATTGTATGCGGCTGTTGCTTAATCAATGCTCGTTGTTATAAGAACGTTAAAATACATTGCTTTCGCCTTAAAAAGTTAATGATGCTACAAATTGCTTGAACATCAATACATATTTCGCAATGAAGTTAAGCAATGTTAGCGTTGAAGTATTTCAACGCTAACGTACGCGTATTGAGAATGATTTTGACATTCCTTTCAAAACTAAGACTATTGTGTTGTGTGACCAAAGATTTTAGTGAATTTACTTTATTTATATCTATATATTAATACGTGAAGCTAAAACATTGTACCCCTTTTTACGAAAATGGCGCGGACGGAGGAGTATGAAATTTCCCTTACTTATAGAGAATATAGAGAAGGAGTGCAGAATGATAATGTTTTTTAAAAATATGCATTAATAATACATTAAATCAATAAAAAAAAACATTACACAAACTACCATGTATTTGATGCACACATATATATGTACTCTTTGTTTATTGTCAAACTTTTGTTATTACTTAAAGTCTTTCGTCAAATTGTGAATAGGTTTATTATTGTTTGTCTTTAATATTATTTGTCTATAGTGTAGTCTTGGCAAAATCTGTGATTATAGAAGTATAATAAATAGTCTTTGATAACTTATAATTATAGTCGAATTTCGACTACTGCGGGACCACTAGTTTTAAATTGATAGACGAACTCACGGCTCACCTTGTATTATGTGCTTATCGGAGCCCATGGACATTAACAACGTAAATCACGCCACCCACCTCGAGACATGAGTTCTAAGGTCTTAGTTTTTTCAGTACAACGCATGCCCCATCCTTCAAACTGAAACACATTACTGCTTGACGGTCGAAATAGGCAGGATTGTGGTACCTAACCGCGCCGGCTCACAAGATGTTTTACCACTAGGAATTACGCACATATTTTTTTTTATGTTTGATCTTTATTACACGATGCTGTTCCTTTATCAGTCATTCATAAATATTTGTTACGTACGTATGTCACAACGGCTAGTAGCTACAACGGCTGCCCCACCCTTCAAACCGAAACGCATTACTGCTTCATGGCAGAAATAGGCAGGCCGGTGGTACTTACCCGTGCGGACTCACAAGAGGTACCTACCACCCGTAATTACGTAAATTATAATTTTGCGGGTTTGATTTTTATTAGACGATGTTATTCCATCACCGTGGAAGTCAATCGTGAACATTTGTTGAGTACGTACCTATTTCATTAGAAAAATTGGTACCCGCCTGAGATTCGAACACAGGTGCATCGCTCAACACGAATGCACCGGACGTCTTATCCTTTAGACCACGACGAATGGGTAGGTATGTATGAACATCTGTAAAATAGTTATATAATAAGCCTTTTGAGTACCTTTCTAGAAAAAGAGGATGAATTGTCTTTTCTTTGTTTTGCGTTTTTTACGAGATAAAGTCCAAATCGGCTAGGCAGTTTGACTCTGCGGTCAGGCTGCGGTAGGCAAAATATTTGAGTAGCCAGTTATAGCAGCCAATCAAAGGCCATTTGTGATTTTTTCGTCGAGCCATAAGCACTTTATCTCGTAAAAAACGCAAAGCAAAGACACTGGCTTCATCCTGTTTTTCTAAAACGGCACTCAAAAGACTTATTCTATACCTATTTTAAAGATGTACGCAGGGACGTCTTTCGGTAGGCAGCGGCTTGGTTCTGCCCCTGTCATTGCTGAAGTCCATGGGCGACGGTAACCACTCACCATCAGGTGGGCCGTATGGCCGTCTGCCTACAAAGGCAATAAAAAAAATAAAAAAAATAAAACTAGGATGGGGCCCTTGGGCACACAAGAATTTGAGGCCCTTTTGGAAAGTAAAAAAGCGAATTATAATAACATTTTTTTACTGAGTATGACCATTTATGTAGGTAATCAAATACAGTATGATATAATATGTCATTAATGATATTAGAATGCTGATTGTTTTTTGGTTACGATTTCGATAACGGTTTCTTTCGGGATTTCTGTTGAGCAAAATCTTCCATTATAGGCATAGTATATACCTTCTGATTACTGATTTGTGAAAAAAGTGTAATGTGCCCGACAAAAATGTTTTGAGAATAAACGTGTGAGAGAAATTGTCGGTCTTTCGGGGCCCCCTGAGAATGGGGGTCCTGGGCACGGGCCCCGTGTGCCCTTATGGTAAAGACGGTATTGGATGTACGTGAACCCAGACTAGTTTTTCAATACCAGAGATTGTACAATCCTTTGCGCTATTATTTCGGTTACCATGATTTTCCTGCGAATAGAGATTCATTCCAGATTTCATCTCGCAGGGAAACTCCACCTATAGCCCTCTCCATTGCTCTATGGGTGACCTTGAGCTTTATAATAAGGCCCAAATATACGTACATAATATAATTATTTAAGTGATATATAGTAAATAGCTTTAATGAAATTCATTGTTTTATTCATGTTTATTTTATTAATTATTAGTACATTATAAATAACAAAAAAAAACCTATTTCTAATTATGACTACTTACTTTGACGATGAGACAAAATACTTCCTTGTACTAATACTTAGAGCTTCATAAATAATTTATAAATAGCATTTTTAATTTAATGACGTACTTAAATGGAAAGGTTGAACATTATAAGAATGAAATAAATTTCTATAATTAGTTTTAAATATATTGAAGAAAAAGAAAAAAAAACAAGTAACACCGATACTTATACATTTTCAAACGATTCTAAATGTTAAAACTGATTCTTATTATTTTCTCGTTGAAATCATGTATTTAAATAATATCCGTCTCCCACATTACAAATTTGTTCGCAAATTCTTTAAAAGTAGCGATCGTTAGAGAAATAATGACAAAAAACTGTGCACATTTTAAACACCCCATATATAAGATGGGGAGGTTGCTTAATCAACGACCAGCTCGTCGTAAGGTATGTGCTGGAGGATGTGGTCTAAATAACGCGACATCTTATCCGCCAAGTCCCTCTTCAGTTCCGGCTTCATTTCCTTCAGGAGCTCTTGAGCGTTCGTACTGATGAAGAGGTTCAATGCAGCCTCTGTCAATGTAAAGCCTTATTTTTTATCTGTTATACATCTTGTTGTTTATTATATACCTATTATTATATATTATTATTATTTATTATATTATTTAATTATTATTATATATCTATATTAATATTATAAAGAGGAAAGATTTGTTTGTTTGTTTGTATTGAATAGGCTCCGAAACTACTGAACCGATTTAAAAAATTCTTTCACTATTTGGAAGCTACACTATTCCCGAGTGACACAGGTTATAATCTTTTTTGAAAAAAATAATTAAATACGTTAACATTACTAAAACTCTAATAATGTAACCCAGGGTGTAAAAAAATTACCTAAAATATTCTTTACCACGTGTGCCCCGCGAAAACTATCGATGATAAAATAAAATAATTTACTAAGACTTTGTAGAACACATTCATTTTTACAAAAAGTGTCGCGACAGCATATGTCTAACTATTATAGTTATGTAGCAATAAGTGTTCAAAAGAAAAATAAAACAACGTCAAATATCTTTGAAATTTTTGTCAAATACCCGAGTGGAGCCGGAGCGAGCCGCTAGTATTATTATACATTTGTTTTACTGGTGGTAGGACCTCTTGAGAGTCCGCACGGGTAGGTACCACCACCCCGCCTATTTCTGCCGTGAAGCAGTAATGCGTTTCGGTTTGAAGGGTGGGCAGCCGTTGTAACTATATTGAGACCTTAGAACTCATATCTCAAGGTGGGTGGCGCATTTACGTTGTCGATGTCGATGGGCTCCAGTAACCACTTAACACCACGTGGGCTGTGAGTCCGTCCACCCATCTAAGTAATAAAAAAAAAGATTAGATCCGAAAAAAATGAAGTCAAAACTTACGGAGTACGGCGTTTGAGTTATCCAAATTCTCAACGCCCATCTTGATGTCCTTTACGGAGAAATCTAGCTTCAGCTGTTGCAGCTTCAGGTAAGTTCGTCCGTCGCGTTCGTACGGAGCGCCGCGGAAGTACACCTTGGCCTTGACGCCATCTGTAAAGGAAGATCAATAGCATCTAAGGCAACAACACATTACTCCTTAGGAATCGAGTTCATTTTGAGGTGCCGTCACGAAACAATCGATGGATAGTAAAATGGAGCGTTGTCAAAAATGACAATTTTTTTAATTTTTTAAATCTGACTTTATGCCACAAGAATTCATTTGTACTGTGTTTTTTTTTTTAAGAAATATTATGACCTGATAACTAAGACCTTTAAGTCATTTCTTATTTTAATTTATATTCTTATTTTTATGAAAAATGATAATATGGAGTGAAATGAAATGAAGATGATTAATTTGAGAGATTAATCAACTGAAATGAAATTAAATAAAATGAGATAAAATGAAATATAACCTTAGTAAAATGGGGGTCATTTACTGAGATTTTTTCAGTGGACTTTTTGGAGGATCCCGTGAAGTTACGTCCAGCGGCTTTGTTTCATTTCCCCACATTTGTGCACTTTCACAGATATTAAACAGTTAATAAGTCACCGTTATTACCTACACATTTAAGCCTGAAGAAACACTAAATAGACAAAATAAAACAAATCACACAACTTCACTCCTCGACTCCTCACGTTCCCGCCTTTTTGTATTGTGTTTATTTGTCATGCCACAGAGTATTATGGTAAAATATGCACTTGATAATTTTATTACTCGATACTTTTATTACATATAGAGTTAATATATTATTATCTTTTGAAATAGATCGCAGTCATGTAATATAATATATTTTTAAGCTGAATAACTATCGCAGTATTGAAACTATTAGCTTAATATTGTTTTTACACTTTAATTCTGTTATGTAACGCTATATAGGCAGAATAAGTTCGATATTTAATAATTTTCGGTAACAGTATACAATGGAACATAAATAGTAGGCACGTAATTATTTTATGTAAAAGATTTTTATACAAAAATGTATGTAATCAACGTTGTTTTGTTGGTGGCGTTCAGCTTGTAATCTTTATGGGATCCGGTGCCCACTTAACACAAGAGGGGCTGTGAGCCCATCCATACCTTTACGCAACAAGAAAAAGTGTTTTCATCATTTTGAAAATTGCGATAAAATAGTGTAATTTTTTTATTAATTAAATTTCAGAGCAACGCAGGTTTATTAATTAAATGTTTTAATAATTTTTCTAATTTTGATTTTAATTTCATTTTACTAACATAGTTGTAAGTATTACTCTACTAACACCATATTATGGACTTTCAATGGTCTGAATTAAATGATTTTAAATTTATTTATTTTAGTGAAACATTTTTGTAATACTAATCGGGTTAAATGTTCTTACGGTATTCGCCCCAGTACTCGCCGCCGCCTGAAGCTCTGACCAGCAGCAGAACTCCTGAGGAGCGGTACCGAGCGCGGGCGCTGATGTGAGGTCCGTACAGCGTCAGCTGGAACTGATGGGTCTCTAGGTCCGACCTGAGTACATGAAGACATCGTTTGTTTAAGCACTTTTTTTTTATTACCTTTGTAGGCAGACGAGCACACGGCCCGCCTGATGGTGAGTGGTTACCGTCACTTTTGGACGTCAGCAATGCCAGGGGCAGAGCCAAGCAAGAGGGTTCGTCGTACCCCCTTACGGGGGCACGGAACGGGCCTCGGGGCGAATCCCACTGCCCGGGCAGAAGCTCCTTGCCATGAAAGGCAGGGGTGAAGTTGATGCTGGGGGGACAGTAAGGGGGGCTGCTCGCAGCGTGCTCAGCACACCTACATCGACATATATACATAAATAAGCCAAGCACCATAAAAACTCAAGCTCAAAACCTTCTAGAAGTTCTTCTGGAAGTGGGTGGTATGTATCCGATGATTTGTATGGGCTACAGTGTACTCTGTATGCCAGAAACAATACGGCTGTCCAATTTCAAAACCTAGTATCTGACAAATAAAAAAAAAAGTGTGTTTTTGCATTTTTCGACCTTGTAGACCATTCTCCATATATTAGGATAGCAAAAACCCCCAAAAATTTGTAAAAAACGAAGTTACACAAAGTCGGAAAACTAGTATCTACAGTAAAGGTTTTCAAAATGCAAAAATTACAAGATTAGAACATAGTATATAACCTCAACCATTTTAAAAACCTAATAAGTGCTTGTAGTTAATTGGATTTAAAATGGTTCATGCAGATACTAAGTCAATGAAATGGTTGAAATAAACGTCAACACTCGCGCGAAACTTTAGTAAGTGAGAAAATCGTTGCATGTCGTTCGTGTTTTTGTCTATAAAATGAGTAAAAATCAGTTTTATAGGTCAAAACTGATCTTGAATGCTTTAAAAGAACAACATGGTGAAATGTAAGTACGCTTCAGTGTGTTTTATTATTGTCAAGTTTTTTTGTTTTCCAAAATTGCAACCTACTACGACACATAAAGTAAATGAAGGTGCAAATATTCCAGAGGATGTTAAAACTGCATACGAGGATCACAAAGCTAAAGCAAGTAAAGCAATACAAAAGTATCAAGAAGATGCCTCCCTAGAAAATACTTCCTCTGTGAGATACTATTCGATGCATTTACAAAAAGTTATGTTGTTACCCGACATGCCTAAAGTCAAAGAATCGTTTTTCTTGAGTAGAATGATAACTTTCAACTTGACATTTGCACCAATCAGAAAGAAAACTAATGTTAATAATATTTGTATTCTATGGCATGAAGCCTTTTCTGGACGAGATGCTCATGACATTGTTAATGCAATTGCAGCAATAATCGAAAAAGAAGAGATTTTAATCATTTGATATTGTGGTGTGATAATTGCACAGCTCAAAATAAAAATTGGATCCTCTTTACATCACTTGTTACTATAATAATCTCTGGGTTTTTCAATTTAAAAAGTTGGACTTTGTAATACCTACCTAATTAAAGATCACACATGTATGTCAGCTGATGGAGTTCATGGCAATATGGAGAGGCAGATTAAAAACAAAAGATGCTGTGTACGATTTTGAAGACTATAAGAATGTAATTTTGGGTTGCATATCGCATATTGAAGTTATCGAATTCCAAAATTCGTATGAGTGGGTAAAAAAGAAACGCATACCGCGATGCAATGATGACCTTGTTCCCATTAATAATTTTTTGCTTAGTTCTTTGGTTGAAGTAACATTTGTAAATGGGTGCCGTAATATGTTTTATAGGAATGATTTTGAATCTCTGTATTCCGAGTTGGATTTTCTTATTAAAAAACACAATCCCTTGATCATGCCAACCTTAAAAAATATTTCAAGAGGCATTAACGAAAGTAAAAAGGAAGGCATAGTAACAACTTTATTTAGCTTAAAGAAGTTTTGGAGAAGATGTTTTGGCAAAGTGTACCGATTAATAATAATCCAGTTAATTTAGTTTCTAGTGGACATTTATTAATAACCGAATAATTTATTTTTATTTGACTGTTTTCAAATATTTTGAGTGATTATTTTTTGATTTTTTACTGTGAACAAATAGTGTTTGGTTTCCGATTATGTGTTTTTTTTTTCTTTTTCATTAAAACTGCTTATTTCTGCCCATATTTATGTTGTTTTATTCTGTTTTTTCTTACTATGTTTATAAAATTGCATTTAGTTCCTACTCAGTAAATTCAGACCTTAATGAAAACAAAGCAAGTGATCTTACTAAGTCTATTAATTTGCGTTTATCCCCACTCATTATATTTTAGAACTAGATGAAAACAAAGCAAGTGATCTTACTAGGTTTTGAAATTGTCACACTCAAAAAGTTTGATCTAAGAAAACAATCTTTTTATTAGTAACTGCTCCTCTACGTACATCTTTTGTGATAGACGCATGAAATCTACTTTTTTATAAAGCCTGTTATGTACCTCAAATTTTGCAATCACTCTCAAGAAGGTACGACTAATATTATTGAAACGGCACGCTGTCAAAGATATGAAATTGTTTTTCGGCTCTCCTGTAAAATTTAGTTTTATGCAGATACTGGGTTTTGATATTTCACAGCCGAATAGTTCGTCGGTGCCGAAAAAAAAAATTTGCTAAACTTCTTTGTTTATACCGAAGTTTATACCATTATACCGAATGGGTGAAAGGCTAATTGGTTTAAGCGACTTTTCGCTTTTTAAGCGACATTTAGTTTTATAATTGAAGGTGCGTTTTATTTCGTATTAGCATCAACAGTTCGAATGTTTTTAATTAAACTTCAATTAAGTTTAGCTCATTCAAATAGCTGAAGAAGTTTTTTTTGTTATGATATTTTTTCCAGATTTTCTATTTTAAATGGCCCCCCTGTAAAGTTACAAAAATTTCGCTCAAACCTAATAGCCTTTCACCTCTCGACATGATAAAAAACAATTAAATATGGTAATACAAGCTTCATTCTATTTCTTTATTTTTTATTTCAAAAAAGGACCCTGTAGACTATGCAAATGTTATTTGGCAATTTATTTATTTTTATACATTGGAATGTCATTTTATTATAATAGACAAATATTCATAATAGTATATGAATGGTAAGATGAAATTATGATTAGGTATTATGATTCTAATAGTGTTTTTGTATTTTCATAGCTCATTAAGTATTCTCTTTTAAGAATAAGGCGTCATTTGACATGTTTGAACTTTGAACTGTGGCTTGAACACTTTGCTTGCGTTTAGAATATTTTGATATGACAAAGCTTGTTGTATATTCTTTTGTTTCCTGTATATTTCATTCTTTTTTGTTGCTAATCGTTAATTTTAATTGTAAGTAGTTTTATTTTAATGTTTTTTGTATTCATTTTTAAATTATTCGTTTTTTATTTCTGTTTTTCGTTTTGCATATAATGAACGTGTTGTAGAATGAGCATGTTTTGAATTTAGATTTGTTTGGGACTGGGAAAAGGATAAGTTTTAGGACTCACTCTGTAGTTCGTTGATGCACTATTCATTTTTCTCACTGGCGAGAGTTATATATGCTGATTGATCAACAAATCACAATTTTATTGTTTTTGCACCGGCACCATGTTTTAGTTTTTTTTACACACTTCGCGCCATTTTCATACGCGCGTAGTTTTTCTTGTAGTGTCAACAGATGGCGTGGATAGGGGATTGAGGAAGGAATAAGGAAAAGGAAGTCCCAACAAGCATCGCAATACCTACTCTATTGTTGACTGAAGACAGTATCGCATGTCGAATCGATCGTTTGTGTTTATACAAAAAATTAAAATATTCTACAAGAAAAGTCTCGAACTCACTTTAAACAAAAGTTTATTTTTTATTGCTTAGATAGGTAGACGAGCTCACAGCCCACCTGTTGTTAAGTGGTTACTGGAGCCCATAGACATCTACAGCGTAAATGCGCCACCCACCTTGAGATATCAGTTCTAAGGTCTCAGTACAGTTACAACGGCTTCCCCACCCTTCAAACCGAAACGCATTACTGCTTCACGGCAGAAATAGGCAGCATGGTGGTACCTACCCGTGTGGACTCACAAGAGGTCCTACCACCAGTAAAAAATGGCGATAATTTTAAATGGCGATAATTTTTATTACAGAATTCTAAATAAAAATGCGGTCGGAGAAAAAGTCATTTTGCGCGATGAAACCTAGCTGAATCCATTTGTATTGCGAATTTTGTCGAACATTCTAAAACAGGTTTTTAATAGTCAATCGAAGAAAAATAAGCCGACTAGTTCTTCAATAAGTACTTATATATGAGTCGACTATTATCAAAGCCGGCAATCTGACTTTTGGACAATGATTGGTAAATCAGAAAAACGAATTATTGACTTTGTATTCCATTGGCAGTCACAAAACTTTTCGGAACGATATCTTAGATAAATAACAGGTTAACTATTAACCTTTATTTAATGCAGGTTTTGAACCGTATTCTTTGAAGGAGACGATTATATTCAAATCAATCTGTATTGACATATCAATAAAATTTTTTTGTCCAAATGCACAGATTGCCACCTTTGATAATAGACGACTCATATATAAATGAATTGCTGTTCGTTAGTCTCGCTAAAACTCGGGAACGGCTGGACCGATTTGGCTAATTTTGATCTTGAATTATTTGTGGAAGTCCAGAGAAGGTTGAAAAAGTAAAAAAAATATGAAAATGCCCGGAATTAAATAAAAATAACAATTTTGTTTTTCCTTTGATGCGTCCCACGTCGGACGGATTCCTTTTGTTTGTTTTAAGTTTATTTTAATATACAAAAGTTAGGTCTTTCATTTATCGATTGAGACAATACGAAGTCTGCCGGGTCAGCTAGTATTATATAAAATTGGTTCACGAGCACTCATAAACGCTCTCTAAGCTAATCACAATTATGAAAAGTAATTTGTTAATATGCACAGCTTAATATAGTATGAATGCATACGTGTATACCGCAGATACATTCTATTTGCAATGGAATGTCATACTTTGGTATTAATTAGTATTTTGAAGGTCTCATATTATTTATTTAACATATTATGTTTGTTTTAGCAGATTATATAAACTAAACATATATCTAGTTTAATGTTGATGTTGTTGATTTTAATGTTTTTTACTGATGGTAAGACTTCTTGTGAAGCCGCACGGGTAGGTACCACCACCTCGCCTGTTTCTGCCGTGAAGCAGTAATGAGTTTCGCTTTGAAGGATGGGGCAGCCGTTGTAACTATACTGAGACCTTAGGACTTATATCTCAAGGGTGGTGCATTTACGTTGTAGATGTCTATGGGCTCCAGTAACCACTTAACACCAGGTGGGCTGTGAGCTCGTCCACGCATCAAAGCAATAAAATAAAAAAAGTTTTTTATAAATATATAATGTTGTCGTAACTGTTTTCAAGTAACCTATATTTGCGCTTTTCCTGGTTTTTTGTTTGTCGTTTATTCGACCAAAATGATTTTGATAATTTTATATGTTATAATTTTTTTAACCAGTAATTTTAAAAAGCGTCAGTATATTACATATAAAATCAATTCTTTGATAGTTACTTTCAATTTAAATCTATCTTTATCACCTATGCTATTGTCGACTAAGTGCGTTTTCTATATTGCGTGCGTTTTCCTCAAATTGACAACGGTAAGTTTTAGAATCTGGTTATTCAAACATTAATGTGTCAATAATTAGTGTTTAACGACGAAAACTAGTTTTTAGTGTTCAACATCGAAATTGCGTGTTAACTGCGCTAACTCGAGGACGTTATATAAAAACAACTAGGAACTAACAATAAATACAAAGTCGTTTTATTGTTTTTGTTCCAAAATATTATTTTACGTCCATGCAATGGTTCCAAAGGTCAAGAAGGTTGAGAGGGTACATTTGTTGATGGGTATGTTCATGACACAAACAAGTTTCATGTGTGTCGTCATAATTTATTTTCAACCTCAAACGGGAATGATTTCTGGCATTACTAAGTAGGAGGATGGTAGCAGTTTTTGGCGGGAACGCGTTAAGGACAAGTTCTGTCAATTGTTTTAACTTGTTCATTTAGTGTTTCATTAAGTTTTAATACGTGTAATAACATTATTCACTTTTCACTGCCTTTATTTTTCCCAAACTTGTCCAAATTCTCGAGAATTTCGAGAAGTTTGAGAAAATGCAAGAGAATCGCTGGATTTGGCTTCTCTGGTTCTTTCCAAACGTCCACCACGTTTTAGTAAATTCGCACCATTTGATTGAGACAATTATAATTTCATCTCGTGACGTTTTCTTTTATTACAATTTATTAAAATTTTAAATGAATCAAATTCATCTCATATTGATCTAGTCAAATCTTCATATAACAGAATATGTATGTATAATAATAGAGTATTTAAAAAAAATAGACTTGCAACAATGGCAACGTAAGAGGCCGATTGCCATACTGAACAAAAACCAGAAGTAGAACCTACACACGCGTGCTTATAATGGGCAGCAGGCCCCATTATTTTATTATATATTATTTATGATATTTTAATTCATCTTTTTCAAACTACTATCTTATGCACGCAGCCTAATTTGTTAAGTACATAAATATATTTTCAGAACAATCTTAAATGTATCACCACCTTATTAAATTTTTAATCTGAGGAACTGGCATCGTTCACGATTTATTATGCAAGATGATACTACTAGAATACGCCAATGCCACAGAATATTTTTTATTATACAAAGTAAACATGACGTAACATATTGTTATGTTTGTCTCTGGCAACCCTGAAATATCAGCCAATAACGTAAACTTATATGCTGTGGTATTTGCCAGTGATTCCCCAGTTCTCCTCTGACCCTGGTCGTGAAGGCGTTTTTAAACTGTTCAGTCAACACAAAAGGAAACGTGACTGGAATAAATTTACCGAACTCTAGACTTTATTCTACGAGATTCCACTGTTGTTAGTTTTTAAAATATTTATTTTCATTTAAATTCAAGGGTTTACTTTAGTTTGGTCTGTTGATTTTTTAAATCAATGGTTTTTCGAGGATTTTCAATGGTATTGTTTGAGTTCAAATTTGTTATTCAAACTAGACTAGAATGATAAACATAATTTGCAAAGATAGACGTTAATATTATGATAACTAAGAGCGCTTCGGTTGAATTAAAGTAATACTGTATTTCTATAAAAGATTGGAGGACGTCACAGAGACGAATGACACATAAATGATGTTTTATTTCTCTACGTGGCCCATCAATTATACCGTTACTAGCATCCAAAGATACTTTTATATTGGTATTATTATAATTTATCGCATTCTAGCTAGTAGCTATTTTTAATGTATTTAAATTTTTTGTGTTATTTGATAAACTTATTTTCAGAATTTTTTAATTATTTGATATGTTTTTTTTTTATTTTTAAAATCGTCAAAAGGTTTTGGTTGTAGAGTATACACGAAATAGATATAAACATAGGTTCACTCGAAAAACAATTTCCCCCTAAAGAAGTCGCTTACAATCACACACACACACACAGACACACACACACACACACACACACACACACACACACACACAACGTATTATTAAGTAAGCACTTTTATTTCGCATATTCATACCTAATTTTTTTTCTTGGGTATTGTTCGAGAAGGGTAAAAAAACTTTTTAAACTTATAATAAAAAATGTAGCAATCGCTAATTTTATGAAGTCATTTTCTTTAGTAGCACGTGCTATTATAGTATTTCAAATTATCATTATTTATTAGTTGATTCGTGAAAGCAATTATCCTTTCAAGAGAGATTAGGTATTTAATTAAAAAATAAGTTAGTTTATATATTTATTCTACGTTCATTATTTTTATGTAATTATCATAATGAAATTGTAATTATCGAGAAACGTACCTAGATTTACTTTAAGATATTTTTAATTATTCATCCCTTAAAACGATTAAAAGTAAACTTTATGCAATGCCACTTTAAGATTTAGATTTCCATAAACGATAAAAGTATTTTATTTATTGAATGCTCACCTGACGTTAGTGATGGTCATGTTCGATGCTCCTGACGCATGGATGTCTTTGAAGGTTGCTCTGTAACCGTCGGGACCAGCTCCTAGGGCTATAGACAGTTCGTCTATCACAATGGGCTCAGCCTGGAATATTTCACACCGCCATTAAATATCTGGGTCTGAATGTTTTAGTAGATCTATGCGGTTTTTAAGTCTATGCTGCTGCTAGATGGGACTGGGTGTGTCGGTCTCTTAATTCCTTATAATCCATTGCTTCTTCTTTTCATACGACCAAACCTTTTACTAGACGTCTTATTGTTTTAAGTCATGACGACTTCTCCTCCTAATTCATATCGCACCGAAATCATTCATACATTCCGCTCTGAAGGGTTTGGTGTCCTTTATATTAAACTAGCTGACCCGGCAGACTTCGTAGTGCCTCAATCGATAAATAAAGGACCTAAACTTTTGTATAAAATAAACTTAAAACAAACAAAAGGAATCCGTCCGATGGGGGACACATCGCAGGAAAAACAAAATTGTTATTTTTATTTAATTCCGAGCATTTTCATATTTATCTACCTTTTAAACCTTCTCTGGACTTTCACAAATAATTCAAGACCAAAATTAGCCAAATCGGTCCAGCCGTTCTCGAGTTTTAGCGAGACTAACGAACAGCAATTTATTTTTATATATATAGAAGATAGAAGATTACCTGAGAAGCTCCACTTCGAAGATATCCATCTCAATAACTATGAGCTTTAGTTAACCAAGATAAGGTGTACTTTAAAAAAATAATGTCGCAAAATTTTTTCATCTATCGTCTCATTATTTGAAAATTTGTTACGTACAAATTTTTAAGACAAAGACATTTTAAGTATTTTTTGTGTATATTAACAAGTTTCCCAAACTTCAGTAATGAGATTGCGTATGTTGTCAAATCATTGTATGCTTCGTGCTTGAAATCGACAGTAAAGTATGAAACGAAATACTAAAATTTACGTAATCATTGTGATTTGTATTGGTTGCATACTTTTCCATAAACAGCTCGTTCTATTCATCGAAGCAATAAGAAGATAATGTAATATAATGTAATTTTTCACACCACAAAAGTTTATTGCTTTGGACATAATTTACAATGACCAAGTGTCCTTTGTTATTCGTAATTTATGATTATTTTTATATTATCTCGAAGGTGTTAGCGCTCATAAGATATTTACATAAAAATAACAATCTAACATGCAGTAGTATTTTCTTCGGTTTTCGCGATTCGTAGATCGCGTTAATTAAAACCACTTTTACGGTTTAATTTCGATTTTTCTATTATATTACTAGCTGACCCGGCAGACTTCGTAGTGCCTCAATCTACAAATAAAACACCTTAAATTTTGTATAAAATAAACTTAAAACAAACAAAAGGAATCCGTCCGATGCGGGACACATCAAAGGAAAAACAAAATTGTTATTTTTATTTAATTCCGAACATTTTCTTAACGAGACTAACGAACAGCAATTCATTTTTATATATATAGATAGTGAGATATTATAATTCTTGTGATAACATTACAATATAATACAATATTATATAATACATAAAAGCTTGAACTGAAACATACGATCGCGTTAATTAAAACGACTGTTACGGCTTAATTTCGATTTTTCTTATTCCTATTATATTATTTTAGATGTTTAGAATATTCCATAGTATTCTTGGTCACGTAAAATGACAATAAAAACAGGAGATTAAACCGTAAAATTACTTTTAATTATATCTAAAAGAGGTATTATTTAATATCCTAATTAAAAAACTGAAGTGCAGTGAAAAAAAGGGGACCACCTCATCTTTCATAGCTTTCATTACTTGCTCATTACTATGTCTTTTATTTATGTAGAATAGGGATCGCAGCGCATAAAATAAAACTTCCATTGTTTCAAAAATCATCTGTTATAATAATAATTTAAAAATTAATTAACTCTTTTATTACGCCTTACTCCTTTTTTAACTGTCCTCGCTATCTTCCTTTTTGTCATTCTATCTGTCATTCTCTTCTCCCTTTCTTACTGTTCTCTCTCACTCACATCTTAACACTCCGTTCCACACTCTGTTCATACGTTCCGCTCTTACCAATCCTACATTTATGTAGTATCACTTCGTTTTCCTAGGTATGTATTAATACAATTTTTAACTTAAACCTTTGTTGATTCAAAGCAATTAGAATTTCAAAGGCTTTTCAGGCGTAATTCGTGATTTGTTGGTAAAAACTTCTCTAATCAAAGCCTGGTTTTATTCGAATTTGTTTGGTATTCTGATAAAGTAGATTTGCGGCACACGCGCTTTTGTAATTAATCTGAACAAAATCAAATTTAAATTAGAATAATAATATCATGTTTAAACTGAAATATTAATAACCATGTACCTCTTCGATGCCCATCTCAGGAGCTCCTCCCTTCAAGTAGTCAACGAGGTTGTTGAAACTCCTTAGAAGACAAGCGTCTACGTTTGGATCTTGTCTTGAACATTTCCCTCCGAATATGTCTACCGAAAAGAAATACATTGATTGTGAAATATGAAAATGTAGATAGCCGTGATGATACGTTTAAAAAGGATTCGTAAAATCGACTTTACAGTTACACTTCTATGTAAGGTACTATTTGTCCAGCCCAATAGCGACAAACTAGTCGAGCTGTCAATAATTTGTACAGTGCGTTAATAAAATAAGTAGAAGCTCTGTATACGACACCTAAAACGTAATAGTATGAGTATTTTGAAGAGCATTTTAAAGATATTAACGATTTGCCAATAAAATATTTATTTCATACTAGCGACCTGCCCTCGCTCCGCTTTGAGGACTAAAATTTACCTACTACCTATTGATTTTATTGAATTTTCATTTAAACAAATCTGATATTGGCAGCATGCATTCTGTCAATGTTACGTCAAACGCCTTAAGGTTAAATTACAAAATTTAATATTATGGTGGTTTTCTTAGTGCAATTTTTTTATTATTTTTTTCTTCATACGAATCTTCTCCTGACAAACACAACAAACAAAAAAAGAATTATCCGATTTGATGCCGATGTTCTGAAGTTATGCGCGTACATACATTACACAGAATCATTTTTATTTAGATAGATTCATAAATAAATATTACAGAACGCTGATAATTTTTTTTCCTACCTAAGCTGATGGTCTAGAGAGACCATATCAGCGTAACCTTAACTAGTAGGTGAGCTCACGGGGCTGAAACATGACGATGCTGCTAACACGAACCCTAGCAAGAGCAGTGCTTCGCAGAATCTACCACCGGGTCGGAAACGCGACCCACTGCGAAGATCCGGCGAGAAACTCAGTGGGCTGTGTCTGTGGGTTAATTTACTAGCCGAGCACTTCGTCGTAAGCGACAGGTTCGACGAGAACGATGACCGGTGCTTGAGGTACCTAAAAGCACCGCACGCTGATACAATTGAACATAGTTTTCTCAATACCGCCATCACTTATGTTAAGCACATAACAATAGACACCGCTGTTGTACATCGCTTTCGTTCGTTGATCATTGATATGCAACGCACAGAACATAACGGTACGACCGAACGCAGTGAAAACAATGCCTTATTCCGTGTATTCCTGTGACTTAGCGGAAGAATAACATGATAATGAGTAATCGAAGCCTTGAACCAACAAGTTTATTGCGGTATTATTGACCCGAACACACAAAGGTATTTGATTGTTTGATTATTATTGACAAACGTTCCGAAATGTTCTGAGTCATAATAAATGGTAGTTTTTTTAGGTACAATCTAAATTCGATGGGGTTTAGTCGGTAGTCGTTCTGCGGGGCAAGTGCTTCGCGCGCCTTTTTCAAGGCGTAGTCTCCTGTGAGAAATTGGGGGAGGTGAAGGACCTCGGCCCTTCTCTTCTCCCCTTCTTCCTCTCAGGAGGCGCCGGAGTCCGACATAACCCGGTCCGTTACCCCACTCGACCGGGTATCCGAAAATGGATTCCCCAGCGTTAAAAAAAAAAAAAGGTACAATCTAAGCACGGTTTGCGTTCCATGTCTTTGATTCTTATCACGGATAATGACACTATAATCAATACGCTTACTCCCTAGTTGTTCGTTTCTAATTCTGTTATGACTTGCTGCGTTGCTTTTTTTAAAATCATTATATGAACTAGCTGACTCGGGATATATTATCACGTTCAATTAGTTTTTTATAAGATCTTCTTTTGCACTACGAGTGTCTAGAGACTGGTGACAGGACCTCTTGTGAGTCCGCAAGGGTAGGTACCACCACCATGCCTATTTCTGCCATGAAGCCGTAATGCGTTTCGGTTTGAAGGATGGGGCAGCCGTTGTAACTACAGTCAAACCTGGGTAAGTGAGAAAACTCTATAAGTGAGAGTAATAGCCAGGACCCGTCATTTTAAGCTCCCGAAACCTCTATAGTTTCTCTAGCGAGAAACAGAAACCTCTGTAAGCGAGAGTCGTTTTTCCCTCATGGACCTCCGTAAGTGAGACTGCTACGTATCTATACCTCTATAAGCGACAGTCGAACTTTATTTATTTAAATTATTTAGGAGGAACAAATGACAAAACAAATTACAAATTTAACATCTGCTGTTTTATGACTTATTCTTAACTTTCGTGGAACTTCCTACCATTGTTTTTGTATTGTTTTCTCGTCAACATTGAAACTATTCTATTTAATGGAACTAAATAACGTTGTTATTTTATCGCATTCTTTTCGAATGGACACGTGTGCCTGTGTACCGTCCTGTTTGTCGGACTTACTCAGTTTATCGTTAATTAATTGCGAAGGAAAGTTCTGTGCTGCATCATATCAAAACGGAAAATTAAAGTACTGTCATTAAGTGATAAACTTAAAATAGTGAATGCGTTTGAATTCGGAAAATCGCGAAATGATATTCAGAGGGTGCATTAGTGAGAAACTCGGGTTAGTGAGAAACCTCTATAAGCGAGAATGAGATAGTGCTCCCTTGAACTCTCGCTTATCTAGGTTTGACTGTATGTATATTGAGACCTTAGAAATTATATCTCAAGGTGGGTGGCGCATTTACGTTGTAGATGTCTATGGGCTCCAGTAACCACTTAACACTAGGTGGGCTGTGAGCTCGTCCACCCATCTAAGCAATAAAAAATAAAAAAAGAACACATATCTTGTTATATAAAATACCCTAACAAAGAGAAAATTACCGAATCACCACAAGAAAGTTTGCCCGATCCAGAAGTCGAAGCCACGACCCAGCAATCAGGGGCCCCAATTACTACACCACCGTGAGAGCCCATATGGACTGACTCAGCGGTAGCTATTCGATTTTTTTATATGCATATGATTTGAGATTTCTAAGGTCTCAGTACCTATAGTTACAATGGCTGCCCCACCCTTCAAACCGAAACGCATTACTGCTTCACGGCAGAAATAGGCAGGGTGGTGGTACCTACCCGTGCGGACACACAAGAGGTCCTGCCACCAGTGAACTGTTTTTAGTTATTTCACTTATTCTTAGTTAATGCTTAGTTATTTCAAGCCCGGGTTTTTTAATTGTTGTGTATCGATGGATCACTTTATCGATGGATATCATGACACGATTGCCATAACATACCTTGATATATGAGTTCGGAGTCTAGATTGTTACAAAACAGTCGATGCAGTCCTCAAGCAGGCCCACAATATCACGTGGGTTCGATTTTATTAAAAGTCTTGTTCGTTCGTAATTCGCCTCAATACGTTTTTCGTATAAAAAATTGAATATGCAGTTTTGAAAAGGGCACATGTCGCATATTTTTTCAAATACGTTTTTTCATATACATGTAGTTTTGAGGCTTATCTACACCCATTTTATAATAATTCCAGTAATTTTCAATTGCTAATTAACTCTAAAATACACCTCAAAAGCTAATATTTTAAATTTTACACTGCTTTAGAAAATAATCAGTTTTTTTTTTCATTTCCTGAACATTTTACATTTTCAGAGATGTGCCCTTTTCGAAATTGCATATTCAATTGAATGCAAGCAAAGAAGTTTCCATTAAGCCATCTTAGTGCACCCAGTTGCGGGGTCGTCGACCCGCGCCCGAGACCTTGCCCGCAAAACCCGCTCTCGCAAAAAACCGTTCACTGTTAAACAACTATACGGTACTAATAATTGGAAACGTTTATAAAGTTTTTTTTTAATCAGAGGTGAATCGAGAGAGTTCTCTTTTTGTACTTACTTATATAGTTGCATTTGAAAGTTTGACGCGGCGAAATTAGGTTGTGCTTGAGGCGCACAAACATTTAAACTTGGTTTCTTATTTCGATGTTAATTTTAAAATGAGACTGCAGTGTTCTTAGTGCGAGTTTTTTAACGTTCTCGATAGAGTAAAAGTTAACTCAAATTTGTATGGAGTTGGAACGTTTGCTTACGTTTGCTAGGGGCGCTGTTCCAACTCCATATAAAATTGAGTTAACTTTTACGCTATCGAGACCGTTAAAGAACTCGCACGATGCACACAGAATAGATATTTTTCAATATATTTATTGATTACTAGCTGACTCGGCAGACTTCGTAGTGCCTCAATCGATAAATAAAAGACCTAAACTTTTGTATAAAATGAACTTAAAACAAAATCCGTCCGACGGGGGACACATCGCAGGAAAAACAAAATTGTTATTTTTATTGAATTCCGAACATTTTCATATATATTTTTACCTTTTAAACCTTCTCTGTACTTTCAGAAATAATTCAAGACTAAAATTAGCCAAATCGGTCCAGCCGTTCTCGAGTTTTAGCGAGACTAACGAACAGCAATTCATATATATAGATTTATTATTTATTGCTAAGATTACTGCTTGACGGCAGAAATAGGCGGGTTTGTGGCATCCTTCTGGGAGGGAGCTCACAAGATGCCCAAACATCAGCATTTTGTTTACTTACTTATATATAGTGGTATATTATTTACAAACATCAGCATTTTGTTTACTTCCTTATATATAGTAGTATATTATTTACTTATATTCGAATATTATGTTTTATATGATATTTTAAGACCTGTTTGTGTTACTCTAGAGGCAAACCGGCAATTAAGTTCTTGATGGTTCTGTAAGGTTCGCTGCGTTAATTTTTATAGTACAAGCGATTCTTTACTATTTTAACACGATTTTTTTAGGTTAGCATGTTTGTTTGTATGTGACGAAATTTTTGAAAATAATTATTAACGATTTCAAGACGCCCGGTTAACTTCAAAACTTGATTAAATTAATTGTCAGTTTACTTATTAAGTGTTTTTTTGGTTAGTTCACAGTTCATAGTTTTTTGCTACATTCAATAAATACATTTAAATTTTTAAATTGAGTCTCATATATTTACAATCAGCTTCCTTCGTGTTCATATTATCCACTGCACACGATTTTGTGCTATTGTGCTTATTCTATGGTCGATCTTTGCTGTTTAAGCCAGGTGACGATGAACCAGGATCAGAGGGTTTTCCACGCGTCCCTTTTTTTAGGCAAGTCTGTTTTCAAGGCTTTTCATAAAGAATTATTAGAAACTAAGATTTATTAATTAAATCTTACTATTATTCAATGCGCAATTGAACTGGTTTAGTTTATCGAGAATTTTGACCTTAATTCATTTCCATATACTACAATGATTACTAGATTGCGTGATTATAGCTGGCGTTAATCGTTTGCAAATGGAACTGTTACATGGCTGTCTTGTAATGCAATTACTATGTAGTACGTAGATTATAAGTAAGTAGCATCAAGAAAGGTTATAACGCGATATAACTGGCCGAAAATGATTACGTATTATCGGCAATTAAAAAAGTGTAGCCATCTTAGAGTTATTGTTATTTTTATTTAAATTAGATTACGTATGGTTAATAATGGCACACATTTCATTTTATACTGCTCATTGAAGTAGTTTTTAATGTATTTCCTCGGTTTTTGCGAGTTGTAGACGTAATTGAAATTACTTTTGCTGTTTAATATCCGGTTTTTTATTACTTTTATATTAGTTCCGTCGTTTCGATTGTTTTACGGTTTTTGTAAACTCGGTCAGTGGTCACGAAGTTGTATTTTTTAATTTAAGTTTTTAATGAATTAGTTTGTATTTATTCTGTGCTGTTAATTCTGGTTACTTTACTAGATCTGTGACGTCAAAATGTTTTTAACGTCAAACGTCATTGGGTTCAAGCTTAAATTGATAGCTTATATTTGAACTAGGAAAGTCTAGTGATGTGATTTAGTCAACCTAACAACACTCATTTGAAATGTTCTCCATGTTCCATGTTCTAAGACTAGAACCACGACATTATATAATGCTTGACTCGTTTTAATATCGCTTCGTAGCTAACTTAAGAGAAAATATTTTCAATCAATATAATTTCTGAAAAGAATCCGCAATATCACCAAGCATAATTGTGACCTTAAAACCGAACACCGAAGTGAAGTTAATAAACTAATAAATATACATTTACAGAAAGTTTTATTGTACAATTCGAATGAGAGTTTCACACTACTTTCTTGTTAAAGCGATTTATCAAAAACTTTGCGAAGTTAAAAAAAGTCTATACTTCGTATTGAGGTGTCGAGAACAAAATTCTTGATAAAATCTTTTAGTATTCACGAAGGTCACATGCTTTTTGTACAATAAAAAAAAAAACAATAAAATTGCTTTGTGATAGTATTGGCACCTATTTTCGTAAAACAATCCCGAATATCAATAACACTCATTTTCATATTTATTTTAGTTTAAGAAATACAAGTTATATTATGTAAATAATTAATACGTACCTAAGTTTTGTAATGCCAAAAAATGATCATTATGTTATTTTAATGTTTGAATTTGATGAATTATGTCAATGTTAGAATGGTCTTACTTATTGGAGAAGTAAGATAAAATGGTTATCACAACATAGGTCCTAAATAAAATCTGATATATGTATATGTATTGTTGACTTTTACGCCACTATTTTGACGCAATTTTTGACGTTACTGGTGGTAGGACCTTTTTGAGTCCGCACGGGTAGGTACTCTACCACTACTCCGCCTATATTTGCCGTGAAGCAGTAATGCGTTTCGGTTTGAAGGGTGGGGCAGCCGTTGTAATTATACTGAGACCTTACAACTTATGTCTCAAGGTGGATGGCGGCATTTACGTTGTAGATGTCTATGGGTTCCAGTAACCACTGAACATCAGGTGGGCTGTGAGCTCGTCCACCCATCTAAGCAATAAAAAAAAAAAAGCAAGCAACAAAATAGTACCTTAAGCTTAAGGTATTGTTTAATTACTGTGGTGTGAGCCGAGTTTAAGCTTCTTCAGTAAGTTAGGTGAATTATTTTTTGACGTTACCTCTGCGATGACGATTAAGGATAGTTTTTTTTTGTTTGGTATAATTTTCACATAACCGTATTAGTTTTGAGTCGAAGACTTGTTTGTTGTTTATAGCTGATTAGTAAACTTGTTTAATTAACAGGTGATCGAACCTTTTCAATCGATTTCGAGAAATTTTTCAATAATATTTATTTATGATGATTACGAACTTAATTTGACTTTTTAAATATAAAAATTAGGTGTTGTGCGATAATGTTTAATTTATTAAATTTCGAATTAAATAAATAATGTCATGTAAAAAAAATATCTAATTTTAGATCTGTTAATTTAATTCAATAGAGTATTATAGATTTTGATCAATTTTCTAACGGTATATGCAGTGTATTTATTATTGATGATAAAATAATAAATTTTACATTTTTGTACAATCAAAGGTCGTTTAAATGATTTTTAAGAAAAGAGAAATGTATCCGATAATGTATAATAATATTTCTATATAATAATTCATAGAAATGTTTTTATCGTCACAATACAATTCAACACGCAGCCTACTATTGTTTCTACTAACACACTAAAATGGCACGAATAGATAGTAGTAAGCAGTCTGTCTACTTTCTTCTGTACTTACTTGCATTCGTTTTCAGCGGTATCACTGTCGCGATCAAAAACAACGCCACGAATTTATGCATTCTTATTTTTTTAACCGATTAAAATTTGAAAACAAAAAGGGCGCGCAATGTTTTTTTTTTTTTTTTAATTCCCGACTGAGCGTCCGTTGCGTTCAGCCTCGGCGGGAGTAATGTGTGTGGCCACTGTGACCACGGATGAGCCCACTCCAAGATGCGTTGACCGTACGAACTGAGTTCTTATAAAGACGTGTACACCGTCTTTGTTAAAATAAATGAGTAAGCGTGGAATGGAAGAAAATATGTACTTTTTTTTCTTTACTCATTCTTTAGTCATACATTTTAAATACAGTATTCCTTGTTGCTTTAGAAGTAGTAATTCGACACTTTTTATTACATGTTTCTACTATATGTGTCTAGTAGCACAACCAGTACACTAGTACTACTATTAATACATTGCATTGTCTTGCAGTAGACAGTGGTTTAATCGTACCCTTGCTATTGCTGAAATCCATGAGCGACGGTGACCCATACCCATCTGGTGGGCCGTATTCTGCCTAAAATAACAAAAATAAATACAAGATACATAATTAAAACTACTTATACGGTATGATCTCGCGTTTGACTGCTATTTTAATATTATTTCAGAGCTTTCGAATATATTACAGCTGTATTCGTCGAATACTTTACAAATGTCGTCCGTGACCGCGAATACGATTTACCATAAACCGTAAAAGTAGTTTTAATAATGCTTAAGACTCGCGATAAGCGAAAAAATACTAGATTCGAAACATTAACGATGTCACTAAAAACCTTTATAGGAGAATCGGTGGCGTATTTTATTGATTGGCAACTCTAGTTTTACCATTATATTAGGGCTCAGAGCGCTAGGGTGACCATTAAATCAAAGCAAAATTATCTGTAAAGTTTTATTTATATTGCGTTATCTATTGGTTTTGGCAACCGTCACCGCAGATGATACTTTGTAACGCTCCTCTGCTTTGTTAGACCATTTAAATTATTATTAATCAATAAAACAGTTTTTGTCAACGCGATAAATAATGAAAATGACACAAACAAAAATAAAACAATATTTATTTGTTTCGGAATATTTTACAGCATCTTTGGTTTGCTTTCTGCTTCGTTGAAGTCACAAAATTAATATTACGTAAAAAAAATTGTCAATCTAAAAACTAATTATCTAAAAGTTAAAAAAATCATCGTCATCATAGCGAATGTCTTTTTCGTCTTCGCTTTTACCGATGATGCTTGACAGCTTGAAGCCGCTCTCAGCCATTTCATCTATTTCGGGCAGCTTCTCATGTATCATTTCCTCAACATCCAATTTGTCGAGCTCCGACTGAACTCTTTCTTTGAGTGGACCCTCGATCGCGTCCATGATCTGGTATCGGAGGAGGTTCGGCAAAATGTTCACGACGAATTCTATAACATAGTCTAGTGTTCCAGCGCCGTTGCAACGCACTTGTATGTTACCAACCTCGAGATCCAGGCTTCGAAACTGTGGTTTCTTCCGAGTATCCAAAGGCTGACCTAAGATAATCCTCGCGCTTATGTATTCAACTGAAAACGATGCAGTCCCAGCTCTTGATAGTAGACCGCTAATCGCAGATATCTCCCATTTAGTCTGGCCTTCTAATTTCTGAGTTCCGATTTCGAAATCGGCTACGGCCGTATTGTTTTCCATTATCAGTGAAATGTTGCCAACTCGTTGGAACGACGAGATCCCCATAACCCAGGTTTCGGCTAGAGTAACAACGAAGACGCTAACGCTTGTGTTGTAATCTTTGATTTTATAAGGATCCATGTCCATTTGGTGAACTTTTTTCCTTACATCAGCAATGACCATATCCAGTGGCGATATAGAGTTTGGGAACTGCAAATCGCCCGCCACTTCATCAATCTTTTCGTTCATCGTGGTTTTGATGGTGGCATAAGCTTCCTTGAGGACGTAAGGTTTGATCGAATCGAAGATGAACGGTCCGATGGTGTTGATAAATCCTGAGATGATTTCTGCGTTTTCCAGGTTCACAGCGATGTTGCTGGCCGATAAGTCCATGACGATGTTTTCCGCTCTGATTTTACCGTCTCTCTCTACTTGAAGGCCCGCGTTCGCTGTCACCCTCAGTCCTGTTATGTGAACAGTGAACGGGCCCCGAACCGAATTGAACCACGTCGCGAAGGTGTAGTTGCCGCGTGCTTGCAATTTTTCGAGAGTCATCACGGCGTGGGCCTGTAATTTTTTTTTTTTAAATGTTACCATACGTGTGTGTGAAACCAGCGAGTGACTCAGCATTTTTTTTCCTACCTAAGCTTTGAGAGGCTATCTCAGCGTAACCTTAGCTAGTACGTGAGCTCACGGGGCTCAAACTGGAGTGATGCTAACTCTGACCCTAGCAAGAGCAGTGCTTCGTAGAATCTACCACCGGATCGGAAACGCGACCCACTGAGAAGATCCGGCGAGAAACTCAGTGGGCTGTGTCTATGGGTTAATGGGTTAATAAAAAGGACGGTGACCTGTGCTTGTGGTACCTAAAAGCACTGTTAATGGATCGGGAGGATCCGTAATGACGTGTTTTGGGCGACGTCGGACTCAGCATTGTTGCACGTGTTTTGGTGGGTGTACGATTTTTAACTTGACAGATTGTTCTCGATGTATTTTCTATGAGTAGCAGTTACGATTCGACCGTCTGCCGCTGCAAACTCATAAACAACATTTTGGATGTAAATTTTACGTTTAGCTTCCGGTGAGACATTAAACTGATTCAGAAACTTCGATTTTAATATTCTTTTATTTTTTTTAGCAATCGAAATTGTTAATATCTGAATTTATTTCGAAATCACAAACCCAACTCTCACGGATTATTTGGTTTTAGTTTTTATCCGAGAATGTGACATGTGATTGTGCCCATTCACTTTGAGATATGAGATCGAAGTCTAAGCTGTATTAAATAATGGCAATCCCACCATTTAAACAAAGAAAAAATAACAACGACACAGCAGAAATTGCCAGGGCGTTGTGTTGCCACCGTGCAAATTCACAATACGCTCTACCATTAATTTAAATTCTGCGCAGGATAAAGACGAATAGGTATAACTTATTTGTGAAATCTAACTCAAAAATATTACTAGAATTTAAGAGTTCAATATATATGTGTTGGTTTTTATGTATCAAAAACACCGAAGGAACATGATTAAAGCAATGAAATAAAATAAAATAATATAATTTTTTTTTAACGGGCAACAAGAGAATGTCTAAAACGAACCTTTGATACAGCACAGTATTTGAACATAATCAGTTTATAATCCACCATTATTATTTCTTATTAATTTTAGTTTAATTGACAAAATATAATAATGCTAAGTAGGTAGTTAATTTGACCTTATGTTTTAGCCGAAAAGTCGTTTTGTTATTTATTAAATACCAAATTATCCAGTTATGATACTATGTTTAGTTCCGCGTTTGTATTTCATTTTGAGGTTAAAACGATTAAAAGAAACATAAAATTAAAATGGATCACATACCTCCATTGCTCCGATATCGGCCTTAACGTAATTTAGACGGAATTCGTTAGTTCCATACAAAGCTATGTTTTTAAAATTCATAGTTCCAAGAGTGAGTGACTGTTTGACGTCTGGAACTGGGTATGGATCTGGTAGTTTAGCTCCCGGCAGTCCCGTGGGATCCGGCTGTTTATAATGCTCCAGAATAGCCAAGATATTATGACTGAGTTTTTTTTCGCCTTCCGAAAGTTTTTCATCTTCACTCGACACCTCCTCGGGTATTTCTGTAGATTTGAGAAATAATATAATTTTGAGTGACGCAATTTTGGATTTACGTATTTTCTTTGATGTGGCTGTACCAGTTTGCTTCTTGTTTTAAACTTAAAAAAAACGATACGAATAAATTGAAAACGTCACAATATCTTAACACAATAGATGACAGGCCGTACAAAATGAATAGAAAGTAATGTTCTAATCCTGAATTGTTCACAAAACACAATGAATCCCACCTTGGCAGTTCCTAAACTGGAACAAAATCACAAGCACTAAACACAAGGCAATCTTCATTCTGTAACGTTGTCCTCTACTGCGGAGTTATTGTACGCACACTCATTCATTCCAGACTGTATCAAGGGTCATAGTTTATCGTTTGCCGTCAATTCGAACCACATTATTGATATCGGATGTTTAATTTGTCGATGACGTCACGTTAACTGCATTTTAGGGATGGAAAAGTATTAAAATTTGCTTTATCTTCATAATTTGACATCGTTACTTAATTTAAATATGCAGTTTCATTTTGTTTCGTGTTAAAATTCGTTTTAATGAGTATAATTTGCTTTTAATGTCCCGCTAATTCTGGTTACGTCTAGGTATTAAGAAAATGGCAACCATGATATAATATAATAGTTTTAAACATAGTTCAGTTAACGCATTGATAAGGTAAAAATTAAGTCTTTTTGAAGTACTTAGGTACTATTCTGTTAAGAAAGTACCGGGAAAAGATCAATAATACACAAAATGTTGTTATTCGCCCAAATTTATTTTATCACTTTCAGAGTATGCTCCTTCAGAAACTAAAGTACTACTCTGTCAAGAAAGTACCGGGACAAAAAATATTATTAATAATACACAAAATTTTATACATTAAAATTTAAGATTAAAAGATCTAATATTTTTATTTTAAACTAACATTCTTATAGTTAAATTGCTTGGTGGTGGTGGGTATAGCGAGCTCGCATAGGTAGGTTGTGCCTGGCCGTGATAATGCCTAATGCGTGGAAATACTAAGAAGCCTGAACCCAGAAAAAGTTTTAATAATTTAAACTGGTTCATGATGTAATAAGTAGCGTATACTTTAAGAAGCATGATTTATATTCATATGTGACCCTTTAAGCGCAAAAATTCTCAGCGTAATTTATGAAATTGTAGAGTAATCAAACTGTTATTAACAAAAATAAACTAGCTGTTTGCATGATAAACTATGAATTATTTTTCTTTAATCATGCCATCTGTTGACAAAATTATAAACTAATTTACATTACTAT
Source organism: Bombyx mori (assembly GCF_030269925.1). NCBI lineage: Eukaryota > Metazoa > Arthropoda > Insecta > Lepidoptera > Bombycidae > Bombyx > Bombyx mori. The sequence goes on from NC_085121.1 coordinate 13,434,631, forward strand.
TACATTTGAACTGCAATTTAGATTTAGTTTTTAGTATTTTAATCAGATGTCGCTTATTTAACTTTATTGTTTTGTTTTGTCCATTCGCGGCATTATCGATCCGTGTGCTTAATGCGAGTTTTTTTAACTTCTCGATCGCATAAAACTTATCTAAAATTTGTATGGAGTTGGAACAGCTTCCCTTTGTTTGCCGCTAGTGGCGCTGTGCCAACTCCATTCAAATTTCATTCCCTCTATAAGAAAAGAACGCTGTGTTTAAGCACAAGTCACCGTCCTCGCCGAACCTGTCGCTTGCGACGAAGGGCTCGACGAGTAAATTAACCCATAGACACAGCTCACTGATTTTCTCGCCGGATCTTCTCAGTGGATTGCGTTTCCGATCCGGTGGTAGATTCTAGATTATAAAGGAAGGTAGGTAATCTAGATTATAAAGGATTTTCTTGCCAAATTCCATCCGAATCGTTTCAACCGTCTTTGCGTGATTAAGTAACAATCTATACTAGTGGTAGGACCTCTTGTGAGTCCGCTCTTGTGAGTATCGGGAAGGTACCACCACCCCGCCTATTTTTGCCGTGAAGGAGTAATGCGTTTCGGTTTGAAGGGTGGGGCAGCCGTTGTAACTATATTGAGATCTTAGAACTCAAGGTGGGTGGCGCATTTACGTTGTAGATGTCTATGGGCTCTAGTAACCGCTTAACACCAGGTGGGCTGTGAGCTCGCCCACCAATCTAAAATATAAAAAAAAAACATTGAAACAAAAGTTTCACGAGATTAATAGCTTAGATTTTATCTAAAGGTCTATCTAGGGCCTCTATTCTGGTATCATGACAACAATTTGACACGTGAAGGTTGTACATAATATGATTGATCACGATTATTTCCTAAGAAACGTTGTAGGTAAGTGTGAAATGATTTTCCTTAGAAACTAAGTACTTAACTACTTAAGTGTCTTATTACATACGGTCAACCGTGCCTTAGTTATGAATTTCAAAGGAAGCTCTTTACGTTCTGATATACATAATACATATGAGGCCATCAGCGCAAAAGTGGCCTAACTCACATTATTTTATATTTAAGCTTATATTGGAATTTATTTAGATCGTCATATATGAGATGTACCTACATGCTACATATGAGCGACTCACGCGATACTCAGTCATGGGACATCAGTGTTACTAACTTAATTGTTTTGGTTGTATTTTGGGAAATGACAACGGAACACTGAACATAAGAAAACAATACAGTGTATCTTGATATAGAGTAGTATACTATATATATATACACACATAAATGGTATGCTATACAGGTATTTTATTTATTATTTACCTGTGATAGATGCAATGTTTACATACACTAATCGGACGTTTTACCTTAGCACAAATTAAATAAATTACAATGTAGTCTAGATATATAAATAAATTGTCACATGTGCGACGGATCATCACTCATGAATGGCCTGATTGATTTTAGATGGATTCTTTCCGTTGCTCACACCGGTAACAAGGGACAGTCGCAAACTATGGTGTTTGTTCTTCATGCAACATGAGTTAGCCAAAGCCGACTGTGACGGATAACAAGATTTGATTCAAGATTTGAAGTCATCGTGGCCTAAAGGATAAGGTGTCCGATGCATTTGTATGTAGCGATGCACCGGAGTTCAAATCCCGCCGGCAGGTACCAATTTTTCTAATGAATAACTTAACAAATGTTCACGATTGACTTCCACGGTGAAGGAAAATAACATCGTGTAATAAAAATCAAACCCGCTAAAATATAATTTGCGTTATTACTGGTGGTAGAACCTTTCTGCCGTGAAGCAGTAATGCGTTTCGGTTTGAAGGGTGGGGCAGCTGTTGTAACTATACTGAGACCTTAGAACTCATATCTCAAGGTGGGTGGTGCATTTACGTTGTAGATGTCTATGGGCTCCAGTAACCACTTAAAAACCAAGTGGGCTGTGAGCTCGTTCACATACCTAAGCAATAAAAAAAAAGATAAAATAACATCATTCAATGCTAAACAATGTATTTATAAGCATCGTAGGAGCTATATAAATCGTCACAAGATGTTTATTCCAACATTCTAATTAAATTTTCTACATCAAGGACGACCTTAATTGAAAATTAAGAAGCTTCTACAAATGTTTGTTTATCAATATTTTAAATTAGGCTATAAAAAACTTCAGAGATGTCAAGGGACACCCGGATGGAACGAAGTTCCTTTCGATTAATTAGTGAAGGAATTGTAATTTTTTTTTAAGTTATAATAATAAATTACGGCATTATGAAGAAGAAAAAAACAATACTATGAACTAAATTACTATTGTTGAAACGCTATCTCGAGAAACTGTACTCATTACGCGGACCAATCGGATACGAGCAATGTCACGCGATAAGCGCCTACACGTTGATTGGTCAGAATGACGGATCTAAAAAGTGTCGTGACAACTTTTCGTAAGAATTTTTTCCGTCTAGCCCCCTTTCACAACGCGCGATAAGGAACTTCGTTCCAAAACTTCGTTCCAATAATTATTAAGTGATTTTATATTTTACTCATTAAAATTGCTTATGTCACTGCGCTGGAAGAATTTGTAGTAGCAATAAATTGTGAAGACCAGAATGAATTAACTATTGTTAATTTTAAAAGAATTAGGTTTATGTGTTGCTTAATTAACGTGCATCATTCGTTTATGCTATTAATTAATAATAGCGTATTAATAACAATGTCATAAGGAAAACGAAAAGTAAAAATTACAGTTTTTTCGGGCACTTAAAAAGACTAGTTTTCATATTGTCATTTTCAAAGCTATATGATTTCTACCCACTCTCGATGCCGGACGGAGCGTGAGCTTTTTCACCAATCTAAGCGATGAAAAATAAAAGCTTATAAAATATATTATTAAAGCTATGTCATTTTCTTAATTGACTTCAAACAGGAGGAGGTTCTAAATTCGACGGTTTTTTTAATTTATTCTAATCTTTTTTCTAGGTGAACCAATTTAAATGATTATTTTTTTAAAGCTTAATACTTTACCTGTCCGGTTTAATTTTTTTCCAAATCTGAGCACTAGTTATAAAGTTATCCTTATCATCCTTAATTGCATTGATCTTGACTACATCGATTATATTCTCATTTTATTTGACCGAATTCTGATTTCTTTTTAGTTGAAATTTCGTATTGTTTGTTGTCTAAATAGAATAAAAGGAGACAAATACGGTATTTTATTCTATTGGCTGTCAATCAAATATGTAAACGGGTTAATACGGGATTGTCATCTATTTGATGGTAGGGTATTTTGCAAGACCGCACCTTTTGGAGGGTGATCTTGTATATTTTGGCCGCAAACTAATCATACATTTTGACTTGAAAGCTGGAGCATCCGATAATACAGTTCGACTTCACGTGACGGCTATGATGTCTGTGGGCTGCAGTAACGATTTGACAATGCGGGCCTTATCACCTTCTACTGACATAGTGCAATCGAAGCCAATTAAAGGAATTATTTCGTATTGATAATTACATAGGGTCTTCCAATACGAGACTTCGTTTTGATATGTATAAAAAAGAGTATTTTAAGCTAAATCATGGGATGTGTATAAAATTTTTAAGGCGAGGGTTTTTATTTATGAATGAAGTTTTACTGGTGGCCTGGAAGCGTTTCCAGTTCCTGGTCACCAGGACAGGGTGGGATTTGCTAACAGCTGCTCGAGCGCCTCCGAAAAAGACCTCACAACTCAAGAGCAGTACTAAGAGGAGGGTATTCCATTAACAATGGTCGCCGCGTCTACTCATGCTGCACTATAGGGTAAAGCCGAGATAGATGCCCCACTTTTTGAAATAGTCATGTAATTTTAAAAATATTGATTTTTTACGAATAATTTCTATTAATGTAGTTAGCTCAGTCCTTTATGTTTAATTAGTATACATTTTTTTTAACCTATCAAATACAGATTTTGCAGAAATTCGTTTTTCGTAGAACCTTTTTTTGGAGGATAGATGCCTACCTGTATGGATAGTTGCCCCACCAAGAAAATACTGAGTAGGATAGATGCCTGCAGTGCAGGATAGTTGCCCTTTATACCGTGTAAACGAAAAAACCAAATATTAAAAAGTTCTATTCCTAAAGCAATTGTCTCCAAGAAACATGGGTCATAATAATACAAAATATTTAGTTTTTTTTTTTTTTTTTGTATTTTTAATGTTTATAATTAGAAGATAATTCTCATATCACACAAATGGTCATAATTAAATTTTTAAAGCGTTTGTTTACTAAACTACAAAATTTTAAGTTTCAACATGCATTATCATATTTTTTTATTAAATAAAATTTTACAAATATTTATTCAACAAAAATATAAATTCTTAATTGTTTATAAAATATTCACATTAAGTGCCAATGTGTACATTGCAAAATCATATTTTTTTATATTAAAATAACACAATAAAGATATCTTTATTATTTTGTCCATATGAAGTTAAACTGGATAGTGCTTTTAATTTTCCACATCTTCGACATCATTTCTGAAAAACACGTTTCATGAAGCTAGTTCTGAAACATTAAACATTGAATCCAGTCAGATTGCGAATTCGTATTTTTATAGTTTTCAAAACATTCAATGCAGATATTTTTACGTGCGTTTTAGGTATCCCTTAGTTATCCCTTAGATTTCTTTAGGGGCCAATCTATAGTTTTATTTCCTTTCATTTTATAGTTAAGTGGATTGTCTTCATCTTCGCTGCTTGAACTGTAAATCATTTGTTTGTGTTTTATGTTTTCGTGGCATATTTCTGCTGTATTCTGAAATAGCAGAGTATGGAGGGATAGATTGCCCCTAAGGGCACCTATACCCCAAAAAATCAGGGCAACTATCCTTTATGATAAGGATAGATGCCCAATTTTTTTGTAAATAAATTATAAATATAATAGCATTTATTTACACCTAGATGCAGACTCAATAAACCAATATATTCACGTAGTAAAAAATATAATGGAATTTTAGACTAATTATAAAGTTATACTACGCTAAATACTAACCTTTAAATCTTTGACGTGTTCGTGAAATTTCGCGCGGAGAAAATTTGATGCACGAGGAAAACACTTCGTCATCACGCGATTGTCAAATGGTACATAAGGTATAGGGTGACTGTGGTTCCTACTTATTCAATTAATTTTTTGTCACGAGTGCGGGAAGTTAGGTTTTTAGAATATGAGGCATCTATCCCGCTGTGGCATCTATCCAGGTTTTACCCTATTCTTCTTTTCGGCCATTTGGTCTGATATTAACACAATAGTAATTTGATTTCAAAATCAAACCTTTTATTGGACCAACTAAAATAAATTTAACTTAAAACGTATTCATTATTAAGTGCATGATTTGCATTCTCGAAGCCGTGTAAGGAAAAATGACATTCATAAACATTAGCTCGCGTTTTCTATAAAACATTCCATTTTACATATCCTTATCGTGTTCTATGAGGTTGTATTATAAAATAATTTACATAATTTATTTATGATTTACTTGTCAAGATTGATTGCTAGATCTCTTTATCTGATTATTTAAATGATAATAATATTGAATGTTGGCATTTTAACGTAATTTATTATATTGGTGACCCACGGATATTTGGCATTATAAATATGATATATTAAATGGTTAAATCGCGGCTCACTTTGAGCCATCAGAAGTTTGTAAATCATGGGCATAAAGGCAAAAATGATGGGTTTGCAGTACCCATTCGCGGGCGTTCATAGTGTCGTCTTTATACATAGGATTGGTAAGATAATAGATATTATTACATTAATATCTGGGTGGTATGCACAGATCTGGGATCTAGAAACAACTGCAACATTCAACACAAAATAGCTGCAGCGTGGCAAAAGTGGAGAAAATTAACTGGAGTCACCTGCGACAAGTAGATGACTGTCAAACTCAAGGATTTGACTCTGATGACTGATTGGCCTTATATAAGACCAGTAGCAGTATATAAGACTCACAGCCCACCTGATGTTAAGTGGTTACTGGAGCCCATATACATCTACCACGTAAATGCGCCACCCACCTCGAGATATAAGTTCTAAGGTCTCAGTATAGTTACAACGGCTGCCCCAGCTTTCAAACCGAAACGCATCACTGCTTCACGGCAGCAACAGGCGGGGTGGTGGTTCCCGTGCGGGCTCACAAGAAGATTTAAAATGTATTGTAGATTGTGTTTACTCAAGTTGTTTGACGCGCGGAATTTGTCGAGCGAACGTCGGGTCATTAGGCTGCTTCTCGTTACATTGCTGGTTTACTGAGTATTATTAACTCAAAAGACAAGCTAATTTAGTCCAAGTTTAATAAATGAATATTATTTTCCATTTTACGTTAATGCAGTCTCGACTTCAGGAACGAACTCAACACATTCAATATAAAAGTCTAGTTATCCAATAGTCTAAAGTTTACTTAATAATCTAAATACATTCTCATAAGATCTTAGGAACCGGAAACCATGTGACATAGACATGAACTCTTTTTATCTTCGAAAAGGTTTCTTATTCTTTTTTTTTCTGACTAGACCTGACTGTTTATTTGGAGTTGACTTTCTTCCTCATCGATTAATATTATATAGGTGACGTAATGTCATACGTGCATAAATTATTATTCATTTTCTTCTGGGCTTAGGTATTTAATTTACAGTTTAAAAATTTCGTTATGTAAGGCTGGGTACGTCAGAGATGTTATGTTTTTTTTAATTGATTTGAGTACAATATAAGATGGGCCGTGGACTCCTTTTCCCGTGTTCGTAATTCAGAAGAGAAAAAAAACACGAATATTTGTGACATTAAGCCGTAAAAGTGTTTTAGCCACAAGATTGCAAAACTTGTATTCCGACTAATAATTAATAATCATTATTAACTAATACAGTATCCTAGCATGGCGTGCTAATTAATACGTGTTATTAAAATTATTTTATCTGATTAGTCTCACTGTAGATTTAGATACACGTAATTTGGTGTTATTGTTCGTTTTATTTTTATCGTAATCAGTAATGTAATTAAAATAATGTATTCATCAACGTGAGTAATTAAAACTAATATAAATTAACAAAGTTAGTCATTTTTATTTTTTGTATTCTATTTTTATACCACACTAGCGACCCGCCCTCGCTTCGCTTCGGAAACATTAAAACACACATGAAACCAAAAAAATAAAATAAAAAAAGTAGCCTATGTTCATCAGGGACAATGTCGGCTTCTAATGGAAAAATAATTTTTCAAATCGGTCCAGTAGTTTCGGAGCCTATTCGAAACAAACAAACAAACAAATCTTTCCTCTTTATAATATTAGTATAGAAGTATAGATATTGTTATAGTAATAATTATTATTGTTTTGTATAACATATTACTGATGCTCTCAAAAGAAAACAAATAAAAGAGTGCTACAAAAGTCTTTTTTGTTTGGATATTTGTGTCAATTTTTTCCCTACCTTTTCGATGGTAGCCTAAGGGGCTATTCCAGCTAACAGGCTCAACCTGAGAGAATTTGCTGACAAAAGCCCTAACAAGAGTAATGCTTCGCCGAATCTACCATCGGATCCGAATCGCGACCCACTGAGATGATCCGAAGGGAAATTAAGTTGGTTGTGTCTATGGATTAGTTTGCTCGTTGAACTCTTGCTCGACGATGCAGATGACTTGTGCTTGAAGAGCTTAAAAGCACCGAGAGTGGATCCGGGGGATCCGACAAGACGTGTTTCGCGTGATGGCGGCTTTGCGTTGCCCCTTCGCCTGGATCGGAAATGCTACAAATATGTAACTTATTTTATATATTTTTTATTAAAAAAAAAATATGCTTAGATGGGTGGACGAGCTCACAGCCCACCTGGTGTTAAGTGGTTACTGGAGCCCATAGACATCTACAACCTAAATGCGCCACCTACCTTGAGATATAAGTTCTAAGACCTCAGTATAGTTACAACGGCTGCTCCACCCTTCATTCCGAAACGCATTACTGCTTCAAGGCATAAATAGGCAGGGTGGTAGTACCTACCCGCGCGGACTCACCAAAGCTCCTACCACCAGTAAAATTGTAGTGTTATTTAAGTTTCTATATATTATTAAATCTTGATTTTCGTCAACAAATATTCTTATTTTTAAAGTCTCGGGTCATTTGTTTACACAATTACAAAGAGACACAAAATTCCGGTTTATAAAGTTTTTATTAGTTGTTGCATTCTTTTTTTTTCCAGTTCATTATGCGATCGTCACTAAAAGCGACGCAGGTCCTAATGATTGATCGATAATTTAATTAAGAAATAAGTAAAAGGCATGTTAATTTTAATATAGATTTACGCTCACAAAAAACCCTTCCATTTGATTAATGTCTGTAATATATCTATTGCGTTTATTGTGATCTTATTTCATCTTTTTCGTTATTCGACACGAAGCGTTTTTAGGAGTCAGCTTATGTGTAGTTTTAAAAATTACATTTTGTTTGCGCTAATTGAAGGTGATGGTGCTTGCTTCGTTAGTACAAATAATAATCTGTAAACGATAAAGACAATAAAACCTATAGTTTAGATAATAAACATAATACATTCGGAAGTCGTCGTGGCCTAAGAGATAAGACGTCCGATGCACTCGTGTTGAGCGATGCACCTGTGTTCGAATCCCAGGCGGGTACCAATTTTTCTAATGAGTTACGTACTCAACAAATGTTTACGATTGACTTCCACGGTGAAGGAATAACATCGTGTAATAAAAGTGAAACCCGCAAAATTATAATTTGCGTAGTTTCTGGTGGTGTGAGTCCTCCCACCTCTTGTGAGTCCGCGCGGGTAGGTACCACCGCCCTGCCTATTTCCGCCGTGAAGCAGTAATGCGTTTCGGTTTGAAGGGTGGGGCAGCCGTTGTAACTATACTGAGATCTTAGAACTTATATATCAAGGTGGGTGGCGCATTAACGTTGTAGATGTCTATGGGCTCCAGTAACCACTTAACACCAGGTGGGCTGTGAGCTCGTCCACCCATCTAAGTAATAAAAAAAAAACAATTAATTAATAACAAGTCAAACCAAAAATTGTTTAAACTATTTTTCATTAGGATATTAGGCCTAAATTAGTGTCATCGATCCTTGACACGTTTTTAAATCTTTATTCAAGTTAATCGAACGTCTTGCTGTTTGTGTAAATTCCTTGTAGTGAACTTATGTGTTTATACATGTACATCTATATGTATTACTGGTGGCAGGTCCTCTTGTGAGTCCGCTCGGTAGGTACCACCATCCTGCTTATTTCTGCCGTGAACCAGCAAGTGTGGAGCAGCCGTTGTAACTATACTGAGACATTAGAACTTATATCTCAAGATGGGTGGCGCATTTACGTTGTAGATGTCTATGGGCTCCAGTAACCACTTAGCACCAGGTGGGCTGTGAGCTCGTCCATCCATTTAAGCAACAACAAAAAACATATTAATAGCGAAAAGATTTATAAAAGTACTAGTAGATATTCTTGGATTAACCTGCTCCCCGTTACTAGATCTTCAAACTTATCCAGTCGACTTGATACTGCCACTAAATATTTAGGTTATTGGAGAGTAGAATTTTTAAATTAAGACGCAAAAGATTAATGTTATGTTTTGCAAGATTCTATGACTGTTCCATCATGCCGGTTTCATCGTGTATCAGCAGCCGAATGATGTGGTTACAACGTAAATGCCGCCACCAACCTCAAGACATGAGTTCTAAGGTCTCAGTTTTTACAGTACAACGGCTGCCCCACTCTTCAAACCGAAACGCATTACTGTTTCACAGCAGAAATAGGCAGGGTGGTGGTAGGTACCCGTGCGGACTCACAAGAGGACCTACTTACTACCAGTAATTACGCAAAGAAAGTGGCAAGAAATTTACGACACGAAACCCAAGCGGCTTAATAATAGAAAAACAGCGAAATCTTAAGAATAAATATCAGCCGTATAGGCTGTTTCTAATTGTTATGGACAAGAAACACTAATTTAATTCAGTTCGTAATTAAACTTGAGAAACTTGAATTTTTTTTATAAAATAATTAACTTTTTTTTGAGTACTAACAATGCGTAGGAAAATAATTGGAACAAAGACGAGTCACTTTAGATAGTAACACAATTTTCAGGGTTAATAAGAGTTGAGTAAAAAATAATTATTATAATTATAATAAGCGTTTTTTTCATGTTTTTAGGATATAATCTTTTTTATGATTTATGCGGATGGGTGAGTAACACTGTCCTGTCTGTTTTAGGCCAAAGCTCAACATTCTTTTCTTGTTGTTCCTATATAATTAAGAATTTGAACTCGTGTTTGGATACTTTTTTTTCTACCTATGCTGATAGCCTTGAGGGGCTATTTCAGCTTCTCCTTGACGTGTAGGTGAGCTCACGGGGCTGAAACCGGAGTGTTGCTAACACTGGCCCTAGGAAGAGCAGTGCTTTGCAGAATCTACCACCAGACCGAAAACGCAACCCACTGAGAAGATCCGACGAGAAACTCAGTGAGCTGTGTCTATGGGTTAATTCGCTCGTCGAGCCCTTCGTCGCAAGCGACGGGTTCGACGAAGACGGTGACCGGTGCTTGAGGTACCTAAAAGCACCGTTAATGGATCGGGAGGTTCCGTAATGACGTTATTTGGACACTGATTCTTATTCGAAGACATTCGAATTTACATCTTGCGGTATTGTTGCCCAAGGTCCGTTGGTCGTCGTCAAGCCGCACCCTACCCCTAAGTTCTCTTTAATCTCGTCTTCATCATCATCAGCGCAGTGATGTCTACTGTTGGACATGGACATCAGCCTTTATTATTTATTCACGTTCAGTCCTTGGTTGGAAAAACGTGGCTCCTGATACCGTAGTCAAATTGATTTACGGTATTGCTGGAGATTTGTAACGAACAAAATGAAAAATACGAAGCAAAAGGGTAATTATTGGTGGTAGGAGGCCACATTAATGATGGTAGGGCGTTTTCTGAGCAAGCACGGGTAGCAATTACCAACCCGCCTATTTCTGCCCTGAAGCAGTAATGCGTTTGAGTTTCAAGGGTGCGGCAGCCGTGTTAACTATACTTAAGACCTTAGAACTTATATCTCAAGGTGGGTGGCGTATTTACGTTGTAGATGTCTATGGGCTCCAGTAACCACTTAACACAAGGTGGGCTGCGAGCGCGTCCACCCATATAAGCAATAAAAAAAAGGTCACGAGGCTGTCAAGCCCTCGGATGTCCAGAACGTTGTTGGAATAAATCAAATTATCTTATACAATCTCCAAATTTCAAGTCAGTTCCGCTGTTGCTTGGTTATTGCGAGAGGAAAGCCCACTGAGTTTCTCGTCGGATCTTCTCTGTGGGTCGCGTTTCCGATCTAGTCGTAGATTCTGCGAAGCACGGCTCTTGCTAGGGTTCGTGTTAGCAACGTCATCAGGTTTGAGCCACGTGAGCTCACCTACTAGTTAAGGTTACGCTGAAATAGCCTCTCAAAGCTCTCAGCTTAGGTAGGAAAAAGAAAAAGAAAAAAAGCGAGAGGAACCCAATTTATTATAATGTTTTCCGTAGTTTTTTTGATGATCACCACGCGAGAGAATCATCACCTTGAATACGCGCATACAGGACGCAGGCTGAGTATAAAACTACTATAGATCCTCGCGTCACAGCAGTTCCTCGCAGTCTGCACCGCTGTTTACTACAAGGGAACACGAAGATGATTTCTGTTCAAAATTTTTTGTTACCATCCTTTCTCGTATTATGTGTGGTCGGGAGCGGTCAATCGAAGAAACAGATCCGTAAGTTCTTTTTTTTATACGTTAGTCGAATAGTGATTTTGTATGTTGCTCAAATTTAATAGTGTATTTTGACGTAAAATTATTTTATATCTCAGTTATCCTATTTTTGTATGATTAGGTTGAATAGTTTATAAAAAAATAATAATATTAAGTTACGGTTTCTTCAATGAGTGTATTTTTTATACGTATATACGAAATTCAATCAAAATTATTGACGCGTTAAAATTTCGATTCATTTTAAATTTTAACATTGTCTTGTTCTATTTGGTTATTCATATTCTTTATTGATAACAAACAGTAGAGCTCCTCAATAGCTATTACACAAAAATAGAAAATCTATTTAAAAAGAAAGTAGAAGAATGGTAATAGTTTTTTTTGCGTATTAATGTAAAGATTACTATTATTACATGAACAAAATGATCAAACATACGGATAGTATGTACCTACATTTCTGTGTATAACTTTACTTGACGAAAAACAATATTGTTTTTAAATAAATGCGCTACATTTAACTTTTTAATGCTGCGTTTATAGTTATTGACGAAATAAATCGGGTATTTTTCTTCTTCTTCTTCTCTTTCTTGTTCTCTGGAAGCGCCGGAGTCCGACATAACCCTGTCTGTCACCCCCCTCGACCCTGTATCCGTAAATGGATTCCCCAGCGTTAAAAAAAAAGGTTATTGTGTTAGGAACTTAATCAATGTTTTTAAAAAACAAATCAGTCTACAATGTGTGAACAGAACACAAGCACTTCTCCTAAATAACATCAATCGATTGATAAGTCTGTTAAATATTAATAGGTCGTAATGCCTTGTTAATAATGTCTTGAAAGTAATCACCATAATATTACAGTTAATCTAAATTAATCATGTTTAGACGCCAAGAAAATATTATTACGCAAACTATTGTTGTATTACTAGCTGACCCGGCAGGCTTCGTAGTACCAAGACCTAAACTTTTGTATAAAATAAACTTAAACAAACAAAAGGAATCCGTCCGACGGGGGACACACCAAAGGATTTTTTTTTATTTTTATTTAATTCCGAGCATTTTCATATTTATCTACCTACCTTTTAAACCTTCTCTGGACTTCCACAAATAATTCAAGATCAAAATTAGCTAAATTGGTCCAGCCGTTCTCGAGTTTTAGCGAGACTAACGAACAGCAATTCATTTTTATATATATAGATAACATATTTTATTGGTAAATATGTGGTTTTTGGTTTGTAAAATATGTATGTATTTGTAATAATCTTGTTGTCCTTAATAAATTGATCGTGTCTTTTAATTGACTTAAAAAAAAAGGAAATTCTCAATTCGCCTGTGTCTTTCTTTTATGCGTGTTTTTGAGAATTCTTTTTTGTTTGGAAACCGGTACTTCAGATGTTTTTGCCAGCGACCATTTAAATTTTATTAAGATCTGACAATTAGTTTGTGAGTTACCCTTAATAATGCACTGCATAATTGACTTCGACTACATTAAGATTCAAGATGGGTGGCGCATTCAAGATGGGTGGCGCATTCAAGATGGGTGGCGCATTTACGTTGTAGATGTCTATGGGCTCCAGTAACCACTTAACACCAAGTGGGCTGTGAGCTAGTCCACTCATCTAAGCAATAAAAAAAAAAAAAAAAAAAATTAATTTTATTTCTAATTTTATTTTGTAGAAGTCGATTTTATTTTTTTGTTCGATATCTTTTTGTTGGTACACAAATAGATAAAAAAAGAAGTTAATGACTGTCTCGAATTAAATAACTTACAGGTTATGATATAAATTCATTTTGTGTTTATCGAACACTTAGACACACATTTAGACTTGTTTTTTTTTTTATTTTTGTTTATGAGTGGATTAATTTACAACTCTGGTTTTTAATAATCGGAGTCCGTAGTCATCACAGTCTGAATAGGGTAATTTAAATCCCTGAGATATCAAGATATATGCAATATATTGATGTATATCAATTATAATGCATACCGACTAGGCGGCTGTTCCATTCTTCGTACCGAAAATCGATGAACCGTAATCGTGGTATATATGCGGACTCAAAATTTACCACCATAATTGTTTATTTTTTAATTCTGGCTCACGGACTTCCATTATAGAGCAAGAGCCCGCGACAGCCAGACCTTCGTTAATTTATAAAAGCTGAAAGTTTATCTGTGTATGTCTCCAACACAGGTAAGAACGACCCGCGATTATAGAGTTCCGATTGTGGTTACTTGGGCAGGTAACAGGCAGTAAAGGTATATAAAATAGTACCTTAAATTCGTTAAAGTATAAAGGTTTTTTTTTTTAATATTTACTCCAGAATATCTTTAGAAATCACGATATCCGTTGCCGGACACTTTTTCCAGTTGTTACCCCCTGCCAGACACCCTTAAACTTTAATAAATTTTAATTATACTTTCGTTATACTATAAAAGCTAAATTTTATATATGTTACTTAGGGAGTTATAAAAATATGTTACCCCAATAGCCGGACAGTTTTAATGGTTCTTACATCTTGCCAGACACATTGAGAGCCCGCTGTAGGTGCGAGCGCGAGGTAGCAACTGTTCAAGCGGGTGTGAGCGAGATAGAGTGCTTAGTCTATTGTGATCTTTTACTGCACATCAGCTGTCGTTTATAGGATTTATCCGTTCTAAGCAGTGATATCGAGGCGCTACTCGGCATGGGAAGCTCTGTCATTCTGGCGGGCGACCTAAATTGTAAACACATCAGGTGGAACTCACACACCACAACCCCTAATGGCAGGCGGCTCGACGCGTTAGTCGATGATCTCGCCTTCGATATCATCGCTCCGCTAACCCCGACACTACCCGCTAAATATCGCGCATCGCCCGGATATACTCGACATAGCGTTATTAAAAAACGTAACTCTGCGCTTACACTCGATCGAAGTAGTTTTAGAGTTAGATTCAGACCACCGCCCCGTCATTATGAAGCTCGGTCGCGCTCCCGATTCCGTTCCCGTCACGAGGACTGTGGTGGATTGGCACACGCTGGGCATTAGCCTGGCTGAATCTGATCCACCATCGCTCCCGTTTAGCCCGGACTCTACCCCGTCTCCTCAGGATACCGCTGAAGCCATAGACATCGTAACGTCACACATCACCTCGACATTAGATAGGTCATCGAAGCAAGTTGTGGCGGAGGACTTCCTTCACCGCTTCAAATTGCCCGACGATATTAGGGAACTCCTTAGAGCTAAGAACGCTTCGATCCGCGCCTACGATAGGTATCCTACAGTGGAAAATCGTACTCGAATGCGTGCCCTACAACGCGACGTAAAGTCTCGCATCGCCGAAGTCCGAGATGCCAGATGGTCTGATTTCTTAGAAGGACTCGCGCCCTCTCAAAGCCCTCTTACTACCGGCGCCCTAGGACTCGCGCCCTCTTACTACCGCTTAGCTCGTACTCTCAAATCGGATACGGTAGTAGCTATGCCCCCCCTCGTAGGCCCCTCAGGCCGACTCGATAGTTCAATATCGACGACAATGAGGAAAATTATAAGAACGATTAAATATTTTTCTTTGACATGTAATATTTTGTTTGTACTTTATAATATTAAAATAACCTTTTTTATTTTCTATAATATTGCTATGAACGTAATAAAATAATTTTTTTATTGGAAGATATCCAATAAAAAAAAGATCACAATAGACTAAGCACTCTATCTCGCTCACACCCGCTTGAACAGTTGCTACCTCGCGCTCGCACCTACAGCGGGCTCTCAATGTGTCTGGCAAGATGTAAGAACCATTAAAACTGTCCGGCTATTGGGGTAACATATTTTTATAAGTCCCTAAGTAACATATATAAAATTTGGCTTTTATAGTATAACGAAAGTATAATTAAAATTTATTAAAGTTTAAGGGTGTCTGGCAGGGGGTAACAACTGGAAAAAGTGTCCGGCAACGGATATCATGATTTCTAAAGATATTCTGGACTAAATATTAAAAAAAAAACCTTTATACTTTAACGAATTTAAGGTACTATTTTATATACCTTTACTGCCTGTTACCTGCCCAAGTAACCACAATCGGAACTCTATAATCGCGGGTCGTTCTTACCTGTGTTGGAGACATACACAGAGAAACTTTCAGCTTTTATAAAATAACGAAGGTCTGGCTGTCGCGGGCTCTTGGGCTATTAGAACGAAGATAGTGTCTCCAAGAATAATTTAGGTCATGTCATTGGCGTTTTAATGAATTTAACTCTAGCTTTAATTTAAGACAAATATTGTCTTCAACATTCTGATTAAAATTATTAATGGACTGCATTATACAGATAAATAATTAGTGACACATTTAAACTACCCGTGCGTATATTTGTTGTTTTTTTGTTTGTTTTAATTAACATAATTTAATTAGTAGTGATGACGTATTTTGTTGTTGTTAAACAAAAAGTTGTTCCGTGGAAAGTACCCGAATTAGATTTTTCTTTACTAGGAAGTTAAAACTGGTGACGCAGTAATATAATATTGAATTAAAACTGTTTTTAAGGTTTAATCTTTTGTTTATTATTTACTGTTGTTTTATTATTTAGTGTTGTTTTAAATGTTTTATTGTTTTCGTAGTCGCAGAGAACTACTATATTTGATGTTTTTTGAATCAATATTATATTATTATATTATATATACGACAGTTAGTGCAATTTTAATATTTGACAGTCATGTTGATTATAAACCGATTTTTATACGAATTGTATGATTTTTTAAGCTACCTGCCTTGTCTATCGTTTCTTCGTTAATTAAATTATTAAATTTAACCTGTAAAACGAACCGTATCGAGCAGATTAATAATAAGACAGGTAATTGAATAGATTTAATTAATATATTTTTGAAGGTTAAACTATTAATTTCGTAGGTATATATACCTAATGGAGATCATCAAATCAACACGCGTCTTAAGGATATTCTGTAAATGTTGCTTCACCGTTTTTCTTAAACGATTCATTGCTGTTTCGATAATCTATCCAACTGATTGTTATTTCTGTACATTTATTCATGGATTTAGAAGCTGAAATGCAACTTAAGCTTTATTAAAGTTTTGGAGAGGTTAGTTGAGAGTGACTGGTCGTTCCCATATTCCACTGCGAAGCGGAGACAAGGTGCATGAAAAGTCGCGATGACAAAAAGATCGATGCCTTTGAAATGTGGGTGTGCCGGAGGATGCTCCAAATACCATGAACTGACATGAGAACTAACGAGTCTATTTTAATAGAGCTAATCCAAAAAAGGCTCTCTGCAACCTGCCGGGAGCGTGTTATGAGCTTCTTCGGACACATCATGTGGTCTCCCAGACATGAATTAGAGAAGCTCAGAATTTAGGGTCGTATATAGGCAAGCGCGCCGTGGGTAGAACACCAGCCAGATGGTCGGATCTGTTTAAGGAAGTGGTTGGTGGTAGTCTATACCATACAGTCCATGCCACCCGTGATCGAACACTGTGGAGGAAAGTCACATGTGGTTGCAATCCTCAGCAGTGAGGGAACGATGAAGAAGAAGAAAAAGAAAAATAGATACAGATGTAATCTCGGTATCGAGCTACGACATTTTTTAATCTAACTTCCAAATTTACTTAACTTTTTACGGGCACCTTTTTTTTTGCTACCTAAGCTGATAGCCTTAAGAGGCTATTTCAGCGTAACCTTAATTAATAGGTGAGCTCACGGGGCTTAAACCTGACGACGTTGCTAACACAAACTCTAGCATGAGCCGTGCTTCGCAGAGTCTACCACCGGATCGGAAACGCGATCCACTGAGAAGATCCGGCGAGAAACTCAGTGAGCTGTGTTTGTGGATTCATTTACTCGCCGAGCCCTTCGTCGCAAGCGACGGGCTCGACAAGAATGATGACCGGTGCTTGAGGTTACGGGCACCGAACTGCGGTATTTAAAGAAAATACAATACGAGCAACACTCACGGTAAACAGGGAAGTCGGAATCGCCTTAAAAAAGGATGGGGTTTCTCGAGTATTCACATGTCACGAATGACGCCTTAGTCATCCGTGACCACGAAAACTATAAATCGGAAACTACGGGAATAATAAAGTGACAATAAAAAACGCTAGACCAAGCCGTAAAGGCAGTTATAATTATGTCTACTGTTTTATAAAAGCTGAAGGAAACACTAACCAAACTGCCAAACCAACAAGTTTCCTCGGATTAAAAAAATGAAAATGAAAATATAATGAAAAAAATGTTTATTGATCCACATAAAAGCTCCTTATCAATTACTGAAGCCTCCTTTTAGACAAATAATACCTGTGTTAGGACGCATTAGGAATGCGTAGGAAACAAATATATTCGTTCATAGCTTGAATATAGCGGTGATTTCTGTGGCCCACAAGACTGACTAAACTATTATTTCACAGCGGTATGGGGTTAAGCAGTCTTCAGTCAGTACGTGCACATGAATAGGAAATTTTAGTATACAAGCAGTATTTTTTTTGTTATGTCAGCTTTATGAATTCCGTATGTTTTTTTTAAAGCAATTAAATATATTTTGTGCGAATTAGAATTTAAGATTTTCGCAAAAACTGTAGCATTAATTACCCATTAAAATTAACATCTTAATTATGCATATATGTAGTTGTAATGTAATAATTGGATGAGTTAATTTGTGTAATTATTGATAATTATTGAATTATACTCAATAGTTACTCAGAAACTTTTTTGTTTCAAGTGGATGATTTTTGGCAGCTATTTCTTTTTTAGAGATACGGTAGTGACGTATATCTTGCTTGAATTCATATACGTGAAGAAATCTTGTTTAAAACTTTATAGTTCTCTTTGTTTATCTTTTGTTGAGTAAACAGAACGGCATTCAATTTTTGAAAATGTCTTGTAATTAAACTTTCCATCATCAAAAGAGGCTTGTGGAGAGCTTTCAGTGGTAGTCCCCGGCATTGCTGACATCCATTAGCGCCGGTAGCCACTCACCATTAAGTGGGCCGTATGCTCGTCTGCCTACAGGGGCAATGTCAAAATCGTTTGGGTTATTTGAATATAGCAAGGCCTAACATTTCCAGGAAAAAGTTTGTATGAAATAAAATATGGCGGAAAACATCTGTTAAAGACATCAAATTGATCTCTGTTTATTTTTAATGCAAAGCACATAATAATACTTAGTCTCGGCATAAACATTGTTATAAGGAAAACTTGGTTTTTTTATTCTATTACATGTTACATTTATTACTTACGCTATGCTTTAGTTATTACACTAATCTAATATCAAGATATATGAATACTTAAAAATGATCTATCTCCGTTGGCCTTAGTATATTCTATGAAGCATTGTGGCTAGATTGAAAAACGGACTTTTGATTTATAGGACATTTCGCCGCTATACTAATACGGAATGTTTTAGGGTATCTAAATTATCTTGGCGTTTAGAGCATGTCTATAAGATATCAAGAGACTCGTAATGACTGGTAACGTGGATGGAAGACGATCCAGAGGTCGAAGCTATAAAAGATGGCGTGATCAAGTGTCCGATCATCTGGACATGTGACTAAGCAACGCACTTCACTATGCCACTGGACGATATAAGTGCCTACAAATAACAAAAAAGGTCTCAGGTGGACGCATCGAAATGCTCAGCAACGATTGATCAATTGGAGAAGGAGGAGGAAAAGACATCAAGAGGCACAACCAAACGGATTAAGTCGGGACTACACGACACCCACTTTTAATGTCTGTTGAAGTGACAAAGCTTACTTTCCAGCCGCGCTTGTGTGGATAGAACTTTACGACCTTGTGCCGAGTCTTGTCGAAATGACCATTGGTTATGGAACACGGTATAGTGAGAGGGTTAACCCAGCTACTCGAGAATCCTATCATGAAACACTTGAAATTTGGATATAAATACAAAATGATCGTCATTCGCGTATCGCCTAAGTTGTTTTCATTTCACAACCCTATTAATTGTTTAGTTATAGGTTATGTGACGATAATCAATGCCTCTTGTAATTTATAAGTCATTCTCGTTCATTAATTTCATTATAATTGTTTGCTTTCAAAAGACGGTGGCTTCGTTTTTTTTTTTAAATTATTATTCTTATTCTATTTTGTTTTTTCCTTCTTTTATAATAATATGTATGTACTTTTATGTAGTTGCGAGTCAAAAACTACAGTTAAAACGATCTGTCCATAGATTATACACTTAATATATTAGAGAGATCTGTCTTTATGTTTTGACAATTTATTCCGAACGTCGAAGTTTGTAATTTAAAAAAAATCGTTCCAATTCGGTGATGATAAATGAGGTTTTAAATCGCATTAAAACTCCTTGCATTAAAAACTTTTTGTTCTAAGACCTGTCTTTAGATTTAGGCGTGTTCTGTTTCACACGGGCCAAATTAATTAGATTGTTCTCATAAACATACTGCCTAATTGTTATTCACAGAATGTTTTTTTTTTCTTTCTAGCCGGCTACATACAAATTTGCAAACATGATCCGAATACAATCAGCGAATGCGTGCAGAAATCTATTGAGGCGCTAAAACCTAAATTAGCCGAAGGCATCCCCGAACTGGACGTTCCACCGTTAGAACCCTTCATCATTCCCGAGGTAATGTACAAGGTTCCGATGCATGTTTTGATATATAAGTATAGTTTTACATGTTAGGAGTCAAAAGATTTATTTATATTACAAGTGGCTCTCACAGAAATTCTATTAAGTTATAGTTATGATATCTCGTACTAATTTCGAAATCATTCGTCATGTATTCATTCAGTCATTCGTTCAGTCACTGTATAATAAAATAACATAACAAAAAAAATGGTTCGCGTGCAACTTGGTGCACATGAAAGAAGTGAAACTTCTTTTGCGGTGTGTAGTATTGTGGTTTTCTTCATTTTTCATCCTTAAATCAAATTTCTCTTGTAACAGGGAATGCTGTGTAGAAAAGAAACATCTTCACCACTTATACATATTTTAAATTATATCTAGAAAAATGAATACATTTTTTTTAATCCTTCATTAAAAATAAAATATAAGATTGTTAATAGGTTACTGCCATCTACAAGGCTAATGAGAAACTAATAACAAGCCACCTAGTGGCTGACGCCCGTAAACAGATTTTTTTTAAGAGAAACGACCTAGCTTGCTTTGTCCTTTCCCTCTATCCACGGCCGAGTGGTTCGCGAGACGCACTGCTTATTTTTTCACTCTCGCTCTTCCTAAATTGTATCTCTTCCCTCTAACCGTAAATAATCGGTTGCAAGTTAAATTTTACTGTCAACGCGCCTAAAGAAGTTTTACTTCGCGCAACACGAGTTAAAACCGTGACACATTCACCTTTTTGTTTTGTTTTTTTTACGTGATTCTTTCAATTGGCTTCGATGGAAAAAAATAATGTATCAGGCGTTTTTCTTTAGAGTTTGTAGTCTCATGAAGTTTTACTTTTAAATAATGTTTTAAAAAAATATGAAGAAAAAACATGATAAGATTACACGATGTATCTTTTTTTGTTAACTGTTACCGAAAAGTATTTTATGTCGGTAATGAAGGTGAGGATTAATCGCCTGATGGCGCTAAAAAGTCTTTTTAGGAAAAAATAATGGTAAGGCGCTTATAACATGCTTTTGTTAGCTTGGGACGTAGTGACGTGACGATTGTCATTCGGCAGTAAGTTACTGCTAGTAACGATTGTTTTTACAATTTGAATAAAACATACCATTATATAAAAGAGCGAAATATATTATGTTACCATAAAAATAATTAACAATACGATTTCGAAGGCGACACTTTTCCTTTTTTTCATAAATTTTACTGGCTTGGAAACAAAGTCCTTTAAGCTAAAGATACACTTTCAGGTTACCGTATTTCAGAGTTTAAACTTACGTACCTAATTATGTAGGTGATTAACGTTGAGTTTAGCCAAATAAATAGAGTTTGCGACAGTGGTTAATTGTCGTTTTGGCTTTGAAAATGGTTCCGTGGCATTCTGTTTGATATTATTGTTACGATGTTTTCATTAGAAATTTGATTTGAAGGTGGTGGCTTCCAGTAAAGATCGTGTGCCGCTTCAAGCTACTGGAAAAAATATCAAGGTCACGGGGGCTGGTGATTTTCATATTAATAAATTGAAGTGAGTTATTTTACGTTTTAGTATTCAGAAAAATAATAACGATTGAGTGATCAATTTTAATAATAAATCTTCTAATGAATAAGCAGATTGAATTAGGATGGATATTAGTAGAAGGGTTTTTTGTTTTAATTTTACTGTCAAATATTTAGTTATTATTGTATTAGTTCAATGCTGCTGATTTGGAATAATGATGGACTTCGGTTTGTGGGCAGATTAACTGTGTTTTTATTTTATTTTTTACTGCCGTATAGGTAGACGAACATACCTGATGGTGATAATTTAAAGCAATTAAAATCTCGACTACATGATGGCGCATTTTTCATAGCGTATGATAATATTACTGGATATTGATGTGCCTTTGGAAAACATACAGCATTGTATTATGAAGAAGCAGTGTGTACTTAGCTTAGATTCCTTGTCTATGTCCAACCATAGACCGTCAATTTAGTTCCATCTTTAGCCGCTAGGTGCTGCCAGCAAGTATAAAGGGAGCGCAGCCATCTTTGATCTTCATAGCGTTGTGTACTTTCGTACTGTGAAGTCGCAAGTCCACAAATATTTATTCGACTTCTTATTAATTGCAAAAAATATTTATTTTGTGTTTCTATGAGTGTTATTTTGCAATCATTACGAGTATTATTTACCAATCCTATCATCGGACGCCATGAATCACGCGTCATCTGTTGGAGGTGATGTTGAGTCAAGCTCCATAATTTCCGAGAGGGAAGATGTCCAGGCGAGACGCGATGGAGACGCCTCGCGTTCGAACAGCTCGTCAAGCGAAAAAGAACAAAAGGAGTCTCTGCGTAAGAAACGACGGGATTCAAAGGTAACGGTCGATCTTCGAATCGGCTCGTTATCCCACCAGGTCAGTGACGTTGTAAATCTAATAATGCATCAACTGTGTGTAACAATTGAATGTAACGAAAAATGTTGTAAACAAATTGATCTCGTCAATACGGAAATTTTGACAAAAACACAACAGATTTAAACTAATAATCTTTGTAACATAATTACTGAAAACTTTGACAAATCGTCTCCGTCGTACAAGTTACCCGTAAAAAGCGTTTTAAATTGTATGCGGAAAAAAGGGCCGTATGTATAGAAATAACACGTCAAAGTTTAATTTCCGTGGTCTCTAACAAAGTATCCTGTTGCCAACGCACCACTCATTGAGGAATTTTTGTTTGATAATAGTAAATTGAAATCTATTCAGTCCCTCGGAG
This sequence comes from Bombyx mori, assembly GCF_030269925.1. Lineage (NCBI taxonomy): Eukaryota > Metazoa > Arthropoda > Insecta > Lepidoptera > Bombycidae > Bombyx > Bombyx mori. The sequence goes on from NC_085121.1 coordinate 13,457,739, forward strand.
GGCTACAATCCTATTTGTCACGATCTCGTACAAAAGGTAAGCCAAACATTATAAACAATCATAGTCTGTAACATCTGGCACAATCCAGAGGGGGGCAATTGAAGACACCGACGGGAGGCACCGAGTGCCACCAAAATTGTAATAATTTGTAAACCATGTATGATTACCAAATACCGTAAAAATGCTTTTTCTGCGGAAGAAAAGCGACGGATCAATGCGTCCAATTTTCGATTTTCGAGAGTTGAACAAGGTCGTAAAGATAAAACACCTGTTTTCGGACACCTCGGTACCAAACTTTCTCCACCCAGGGGACTGGATTATAAAATTGAACATTTCTCAGGAATATTTTTCTAGTATCAGTCGCAAAATTTCGTCGATACTTCTTGAGGATCAGTACCAAGGTACCAGTATCAGTACCTCCAGGAAGGAATCGGTACCTTCTTATGAGTTAGTATGAAATGACATGCCTACCCTTCGGTCTGGCTTCAGAGCCACACCTTTTTGCTTCTATAACATGCGGGTCGCAGAGACCTTGCGTGCAAAGGGAACTCGAGTGCTAGTGTCTACTAGACGACTTCCTTTTTGGTCGACCAAGACAAATCCAAGTTGAAACTTCAGGCTGCAGAAGCTGTGAAGCTTTTGGATTAACCTTTTTTGCTTCCATAACATGCTGGGTCGCAGAGACCTTGCGTGCAAAAGGAACTCGAGTGCTAGTCTACCTAGACGACTTCCTTTTGGTCGACCAAAACAAATCCAAGTTGAAACTTCAGGCTGCAGAAGCTGTGAAGGTTTTGGATTATCTGGGCTGGCATGTCAATTTCCATTATATAGGGTGCTCGGTCGCTCGGTCGCTCGGTCGCGGAGATATTGCGTGCAAAGTCGAGTGCTAGCTTACCTACACGACTTAATCTTGTTTCACCAAGACAAATAAACGTTTTTGTTCCCATAGCATGCTCGGTCGCGGAGACCTTGCGTACATAGGGAAGTCAAATGTTAACGTACCTACGCGACTTTCTCTTGGTCCTTGAAGACAAATACACCTTTTTGCTTCCACAGCATGCTCGGTCGCGGAGGCATTGCGTGCAAAATCGAAGTGCTAGCTTACTTACACGACATGATCTTGTTTCACCAAGACAAATAAACGTTTTTGCTCCCATAGCATGCTCGGTCGCGAAGACCTTACGTACATAGGGAAGTCAAATGTTAACCTACCTACGCGACTTTTTCTTGGTCCATGAAGACAAATACACCTTTTTTGCTTGCATAGCATGCTCGGTCACGGAAACATTGCGTGCAAAGGGATGTTGAGTGTTATCCCACCTACGCAAATCCCACCAGGTCCATCAAAAGAAGTCCAAGTTGAGTCTTCAGGCCACATAAGCTGTAAAGCTCTTGGATTATTTGGGCTGCCAAGTCAGCCTTACAAAAAATCAATTAGTACACTGGTTCAAGAGATGACATGTCTAGGGATTCGATGGAAAATTGCGAGAAACGAAGTGGCCACTCAACAACATCCTAGCTCAAACTCTGACGGAATTACATCAATCTATGCTAACTTGCAAATTTTCTTGCGAAGTTTCAAGAAAAGGGGTAAAAAACAGGCCATCCTGCATGTGTTAACAATTAAATGCAGTGCTGACGCGAAGCCACATGTTAGACATTGCCGATACACAAAACCAACCATTTCCTGGCAACGGAAGCTTCGGACATGTGTAGGGGTTACAAATGCAGTGCTGACGCGGAGCCACATGTCAAACATTGCCGAGACCCAAAACCAACCATTTCCTGGCAACGGAAGCTTCGGACATGGGTAGGGGTTACAATTAGACAAAATATTAACGTCCTGTCTATGGTCAGCTCAACAACAGAAACGGCTCACCCACAAAAGAGCTATTTGCAATGGTAGTGACAATCAAAATGAATCTGAAAGTATTTCACTAACGTTGACCTTTCGATTTTTAAACCTAAGCGATAAGTTCAAGATAACTGTCAGCTTATCTCTCGGGGAGATATAACATCGTAGCCGACAGGCTATCACGAGGAAATCAACCTGCGAAATGGCACTTTTTACCACAAGTGACCACAAAAGTTTTTCGAAAGTGGAGTCATCCGGATATAAACCCATTCGCCGACCAAGATTGGATACCTTCAGCAGACTGTAGAGGATGCAACTAGCATGGAGAATTCCTCCTCTCAACCTTCTCCCCAAAGTACTGACTCACTTCAACAGTGTCTAGGGAACCTACCTGGTAGTGTTCCCAGACTGAGCGAAAGCATTTGGGTTTCCAAGCCCTCAGATCCCGAACGCTAGATAACTCGCACGAAATCCAAAACCTGCCTCCTCCACAGGTTAAACATTAACCCTGAAAGCTTAGAAAGGGGGGGGGGGAGGTTGTACAAATAATGACTGGTCTAAACAGGAGAAGATTTGTTGAAAATTAGCTGGTGTCAATCCACTTTGTCAGCATACTTACCAGCAACTAGAAGATGGTGCATATGGTGCTACAGTTTTAAAATTGATCCTAAGTCTGCAGATGTTGCCAAATTCTTTCTTCTTTTCCAAAAAGAAAATTTTGCCTACAAAACAATCCTTCTGCATCATAAAGCAGCGCTGTCGACTTTCTGTGGGCGAAATACATGTAGGACAGCAAACATTCTCAAGCTCTCTAATAAAAATTGCTATTTTAAAAAAGCCATCGGAATAGCTAAACAAAATTCAACTACTTATTACAATTTTACTAAGTGTAGTCCCATTCACATGAGATCCGAGAATAGTTCTAAACTGGTTTTCTTCAAACCCAGCCACCACATCACGCCTCAATGTAGCTTGAAGGACACCAACAACCATGTTGCTGGCTACGGGACGCAGAGTTAATGACCTTACTTTGCTCAACATTTCTAAAGACAGTTTCTTTGATAACAGAGAAAAACATCTTTCTGATACCAGTCTTTGGGTCTAAAATTGAAATCCATTTTCGTCAATAATATGCATAAGTGCTTTCTAAACATGAAACTAAAGACATGCCCGGTAAGATTCGTAAGGACTTTTTTCTAACTATGTGTGTTGTCACAAAAGCGGCATCCCGTACTGTAATTGGAAACTGGTCTTCGTTCAACCTTACGAGGTAATGGCATCAACGCATCTCTAAGAAGTGGTAGATCAGCAGTAGCCTCTGAGATGGATTGATAATGAACCAATGGACGAAATACTTTCTAGAGGCAATTGCAAATCATCCAAACGTTTACAATAATTATTGCCGAATAATAGAGCTTCGTAAAGATCCTCACGATTCTTTTTTTCAACACATTTACTTCTACATGATGTATATACATCATTTATACAATTTATACATTTTCTTGTATATACAAGATAAAATGTTTATTACAAACTTATAAATATTTTTTAATTATTGAATTAACGTGGAAGTTAACAACTGTTTTTTCGATTTAATAATTATATAAATTATGAACATTATCATTGCGCTTCATAATTTTATTATGGCTTTACCTATTTCATCATAGCGTTGTGCTTAATAATTTCACCAGCAGATAACAAACACGTCTTCATAATACAATGCTGTATGTTTTCCAAAGGCACATCAATATTACGGTTTTACATAACAATAAAACCGATATTATGTGCCGAGAAGGAAAACATACAGCATTGCAGGAAGTTCTTCCTGGTGAAGACTATGAAGATCAAAGATGGCTGCGCTCCCTTTATACTTGCTGGCAGCACCTAGCGGCTAAAGATGGAACTAAATTGACGGTCTATGGTTGGACATAGACAAGGAATCTAAGCTAAGTACACACTGCTTCTTCATAATACAATGCTGTATGTTTTCCTTCTCGGCACATAATATCGGTTTTATTGTTATGTAAAACCGTAATATTATGTATTATTAGTTAGCCGATATCATACCGATTTACTCTAATGCCTAGGTGATTTTAATAAAAAAAGTGTGATCATCCTAATGAAAGGAGTCACCATGCAAACAATTCTAATTTTGTTATTATTTATTGTTGATCGAAGTTTGTCAATGTCAAGTTAGTTCGGGTACAAATATTTGAAGCCTGGTGCAAGAGATGGCGTTGTTTTAAATTATTTTTAAATGAGTAATGACTTTAATGTACTTTTGGGAGCGTGCCAGCGTGCTAAATGACATGGAAGGGCTGAGTGAAAAAGGATATGTGAGATAATTGTAAATAGACATGCTTTAACAAAAACCGACTTCAAATAGAAAAAAAAAGATATTCCAAAACAAATTAACATACACTAAAAACTATAATCATTGAAATCGGTTGGCGTGATATTGAGTTATTCATCTATTTGTCGCACACGTACTTAATGCAAATTTAAGACTTATTTATATGGTTTTCTCACGGATACCATTATCAGACTAAATTAAAATAGGATCACACGGGAAGCACCAGCTTTCTAATAAAAAAAGAATCATCAAAATTTATTCACCCAGTCAAAAGTTATGAGGTAACAAACATAAAAAAGTCGAATTGAGAACCTCCTCCTTTTTTAAAGTCGGTTAAAAAGAGTGTCCCAATATGAGTTTCTCGCCGGATCTTCTCAGCGGGTCGCGATTGCGATCCTGTGGTAGATTCAGCGAAGCACGGCTCTTGCTAGGGTTAGGGTTAGCGAATTTTCTCGGGTTGAGCCCGTGAGCTCACCTATCCGTTCGGGCGTAGCTAGAATAGCACCTTAAGCTACCAGCAAATAGGTAAGAGAAAAAATGGAGTGAGTGCAGACATGACGTATGATAGGTCCGAGTGGAAAAAGAGGACATACTGCGCCGAGCCTACTTAAGGGATAAGGGCTAGAAGAAGAAGAAATCAGTCAGACATATTTTATAATACTTTTATTGTTGTGGTAAACTTCATATAAAATTGATGAAATGGAAATAATGAATACTTGAGATGTTCGTCAGGGAAGAAAATGTCTTCTAATTTTTGGGAAATATAATGCAAAACTAATTAATCGAACTAAGAAAAAACTAACTTACCGCGAAATCATTTACTACACGAATCACAAAGATAACTAAGACTCATGAAGTTTATCTTTAAAAACCAAATTCAAGTCACACAAATTTCTAATTTAATTATATTTTTAGTGTGGATCTCGATAGTTTGATATTGAAAGCCAAGGTTAATTTCCCGAAGTTGCACTTCGACGGATTATACAAGTTGGACACTCAGATCTTGGTCGTGCCCATCAAGGGAGAGGGAAATCTTCTTGCTGACGTCGGTAAATAGTTTCGCATTAAGACTAACATTATAAATTTATTGTGCATTAAATAGGAATATATATTGTTTTTCATATATGGATCAATAATTTTACGACTCACCTGGTGTAAAGCGGATAATAGAGCCCATAAACGTCACGGTGGTTATGTGATAATGCTCTTACCCAATCTCCGGTGAAATAGTTAGTTGTCTTTTACGACACCCAGAAGAAGCGATAAGCTGGTGCTATTCCAGGTGACCAACACACAGCGAAAGCTCACTGCACATCTGTGGGCTTAGCGCGAGTTTTTTAACGTTCTCTATAGCGTAAAAGTTAGCTCATATTTGTATGGAATGGGATCGTTTACGTACGTTTGCCGCTGGGGGCGCTGTTCCAAGTGCATACAAAATTGGCTTAACTTTTACGCTATCGAGAACGTTAAGAAACTCGCACTAAGCACACTGACATCAAGGGGTTACCGGAGCCCATAGGCATCAGAACGTGAATATCGACCATGGACCACATAATTTAACCTTTGAGCTGCACGGTCCACACGTATTGGACATATAGTTTAATCTTACATGTCTAGGACTAGCTAGGGCTAACTAGGACCGCAATGGGTTAAGATTAGGTTCGCAAGCTCGCAAGGCTTAGTCCCTGCGATATTAACACATTTCATTCTGTATTCTTTCACTGGTGGTAGGACCTCTTGTGAGTCCGCGCGGGTAGGTACCACCGCTCTGCCTATTTCTGCCGTGAAGCAATAATGCGTTTCGGTTTGAAGGGTAGGGCAGCCGTTGTAACTACACTTGAGACCTTAGAACTTATATCTCGAGGTGGGTGGCGCATTTACGTTGTAGATGTTTATGGGCTCCAGTAACCACTTAACACCAGGTGGGCTGTGAGCTCGTCCACCCACCTAAGCAATAAAAAAAATCCTGATAATGTTTACATTGTTTTTTAGTGAACTGCGACGCCGAACTCGTGTTCAAAGGAGGGAAGTACCAGAAAGACGGTCTCGAATTCATTAAGTTCAATAGTCTTGATACTAAGATCGGAATCAAAGATTATAACGTTAAATTTGATGGATTGTTCAATAACGACAAAGTTCTCGGTAAGTTCTTGCGAAAATCGTCATGTTTTTGGCACCTTTTAAACTGAAGCTCTTGGTAGCTGTTGTCTATTAGCAGATAATAGTGGTAGTAACTCATATGTACTGGTAGGGCGATTTTATGGATAGGGAATACGTATCAGCTTTCTTGCTATAATTTATAATATATCTTGTATTAATCGATAGGCTTGTGGCCCACGTCATTTCGGATCCTCCCGATCCACTAAGGGTGCTTTTAGGTACCTCAAGCACCGGTCACTGTTCTTGTCGAATTCGTCGCTTGCGACGAAGGGTTCGGCGAGTAAATTAACCCACAGACACAGCAAGCTGAGTTTCTCGCCGGATCTTCTCAGTGTGTCGCGATTCTGATCCGGTGGTAGATTCTGCAAAGTACGGTTCTTGCTAGGGATAGTGTTAGTATCGTCGTCAGGTTAGAGCCCCGTGAGCTCACCTATTAGTTATCTGGATCTGGTATAACCCCTCGAGGTTATTAGAACAGGTAGGGAAAAAAACGGGTCTGCGGCATGAGCTCACAGGACAATGTATTACAAATAGTTCGCTAGGGCCCATAGACGTTGAATAGTAAACGCCACCGACATATTCCTGGTCTTAAGGTTAAGACCAGTGTACTCATATCGAATGATGCGACTGAGCTGGTGCCTGAATCACGCAGACAGGGTTTGATGTCCCAATTTGGTTGGCGGATTCGAACTGTATCTACATGCTCCGGTAACAAATTAACACCAGGTGGACCATGAGTTCGTTCACCCGTCTATGACATAAAGCTTCTGGAAGTTTTCTCGAAGTCTGAGTTTTCAAAGACGAAGATCTGGTTGTTTCAAAACCGAATTCACTGTGTGAGTGAACTACACGCTTCCCATATTTAAAGCTCGGATAGCGATTCAACACTTGGGGCCGAGTGGGTTACATGCGATGTCCCAAGCACCAAAATTCCCTTTGTATTATCTTTAAGCCCTTGTGCTAGTACCTACCGTGGCCCGTGATGTAGAATTAGGCTTCTTCTTCTTTTTATTTTTTTCAGCATGATTATCGGCTTCTTGCGATGCCATGGTTACCAGTGTCGTGTTTATAAAAATCTCATTTATAAAGAATATTATTAAATATAATCACTCCTAAAAATATTATTTAGGCACATATTCTGTTATAAGATATGATAGGCATCGACTTGGCTGTGGCCCTAGCATTGCCGACGTCCATGAGCGACGGTAGCCACTTACCATCAGATGGGTCGTATGCACGTCTGCCTACATAGGCGTAAAAAATATGATGAATGGTATGAAACAGATTGAAATGATCTTGTTTCCATCCGTTGAGATCAAAGGATACGAAACGATATTAGATGATATTAAATAAAGTCTCAAGAAAACTGTGACTATTTACTGAGACTGTTTACGAGAAGCCATCTATCTCCTGGAGTTTTGTTTTATTTTCCCACAGTCGTGGGAAAATTATTATACACTATTATTACTCATTTAAGCCTGAATAGACTCTATATTAACAAAATAATTAATTATAAACAAACACACAACACCAAAATAAACAATTCACTCAATTTCGCTCTTAGCGGGCCCGCCAAAATGTCTTCTCTGCTTATGTTCTGTGCGCATTTCATGTCCAAATACTTTTGATTTGAAATTTGTCGTCAACAGGTGATGCAGCCAATGACGCAATCAATCAGAACAAGGGAGAGTTCTTCAATACGTTCAAGCCGTTCCTGGAGGCGGCTGTTTCAAAACTGCTCCTAAATATATCCAACAAAGTGGTCGACGACCTCCCATTCAACGAACTACTGCCCAAACCTTAATTTTAAAATGTTTAAAGGCGAATGAATAATAAAATGAGATTTTGAATTGGCGTTTTTGATATGTTTTATTTACGTTCGATTACTATTGAATGCTTTTTTTTATGATTGAAAGTTTACTGGTGGCCCGGAGACCTTTCCAGTTTCACCAGGACAGGTGGGCGAGCAAAGGCTCAGCCAGGAGGGGCGGGATTTGCTAACAGCTACCCGAGCGCCTCCGAAGGAGACCTAACAGCTCCAGAGTAGCTGCTTCGCGAATGAATTAATGCTTTTACGTCTTTCTTTGAACATAATTAAAACGGTGGAAAACAAATTATGTTGTGCTTTTACTACTTTCTTTGAAGATTATTAAAACGATGGAAAACATATTTTGTAAATTATGTTAAGGGGTGAAAGGCCATTTATTTTTTTAAGCCCCATTTCGTTTTAATGCACAACATTTATCTTTGTAATTAACGGTGCGTTTTGTTTGGTGTTAGCATCAACAGTTCGATGTTTTTAATTGAACTTCAATTAAGTTTACTTCTTTTAAATGACTGAAGAAGTTTTGTTTTGTTATAATATTTTTCCAAATTTTAAACTTTAAATGTCTCTGCTGTGAAGTTACAAAAATGTCGCTCAAACCAAATATTGTTTCACTCCTCGAATTATTTAGACACAGACATGTATAGTTTTGATAAAATTAATAATTATAAAAGTAAGAAATCACATGTCGTTTTCTCGCATTAAAACTGTATAATCTCAAAACTTACTAATTTTACAGGAGAGTGTTTTAAAGGTTTAACATGTGATATTTTTAATATTAATCATCTTTGCAACATTTATTTTTTATTTTTTACTAGTTACATTATCTGTCTTTTAAAGTAAGATAAAATTTTGTATTAATTTTGTTATAGTAGTCAAAACTTAGGTAAACAAATAAATAAATAAAATAAAATGTGTGCAATTCACACGTGGTAGAAGTGAAACCTTCCAAAATTAAAATACAATTATCCTAAACGTCTTAAGTATATGTAAAATTTTGTCATTAGTAAGTAATTGTAAGGTAGCGCCCTCTGTGAATTGATATTTTAATTTCACGTATAATCCTAAATTAAAATTCACTACAAGAGCTTTCATACACACGTTAGTATTAAAAAATCTCACAGATGGCGCTGTATTAAATAGTATGTATATTTCTGTCTCATTCTTTGCTGGCTTCATCCTACACATTTTTGTATTTGTGTCTCTTACCTGTCGTTTTTTCCGTTGCATCCGGTTTGAAATCACAACGATTCTAAAGAAGTTTTCACTTCAAAAAAAACTTAAACTAAACTACGCTCTTTTGACAGTATTTATAAGAAAAATACTGGTGAGATACCAAATGAATCCGCATATTGACTCAATTTCGAATATTTTTGGAAATTTTACACTTTTAATGCAAAAAAAAACGATGTGTAGTTGAATTTATATTACATGCGAATCCATCTTCTACGCTTAGTAATTTCGCAAATGAACACCGAGTCACCGACTCTATTGCCAATACCGGCGATCATATTATTATGTCAAGTGCTGTTCGCCTTGACCGAACCCGGTTCGGATTGCTTCATTATATTTTCTATGATTTTTTTAAAATAAATTTATAGTAGTGTATTTGCAGAAGATTACTTACGGCAGGTATTGATATTGGACCCGTGGGCGAGGCCGCGTCGTCCCCGTGTGCGAAGTGTTTTTTTTTTTTTTTTTTTTTTTTTTTTATTTTTTTTTTTTTTTTTATTTTTTTTTTTTTTTTTATTTTTTTTATGATTGAAAGTTTACTGGTGGCCCGAAGGCCTTTCCAGTTTCACCAGGACAGGTGGGCGAGCAAAGGCTCAGCCAAGAGGGGTGGGATTTGCTAACAACTGCCCGAGCGCCTCCGAAGGAGACCTAACAACTCAAGAGCAATTGTTTCGCGAATGAATCTACTACCGGATCGGAATCGCGACCCGCTGAGAAGATCCGGCGAGAAACTCAGCGGGCTGATGCATGGGTTAGGTTGCACGTCGACCTCTTTGTCGAGTTCGACGAGTACGGTTACCGGGGTCCCTAAGCCTGCCCCTAGTATTAGAGCTGAAGGCATCTAATGCAAAGGTTATTGGATCTGATGGATCCGTAAGGACGTGTCTAGGGCGTCGACGGTGACTGGCTCCTGCATGATCAGGATTCGGGGAGTAGTCAGCGGCGGCAACGATAAGGCGATTATCATGACGCATAGCCTTATCGAAGTATCGTTCCGACGCTGACTTCATGTATTTCCGAATTGATTCGAGGCCCAGGTCGTCGTGTAGGTCAACGTTCCTCACGAACCACGGAGCCCCGACAGCTAACCTGCAAAAGCGGGATTGTAGGGATTGGAGGGTGTCTATGTGTGTGCGGGCCGCGTGAGCGAACACCACACTCGCGTAAGTCATGACGGGCCTTATGCAAGTTTTGTAAAGTGTCACCTTGTTCCGAAGGGACATTTTACTCCGCTTACAGATCATGGGGTAGAGTCTACCGAGAATAAACGCGGCACGGTCACGGACTGATTTTATATGCGGGCGGAATGTCATCGATGCATACAGGGTAACGCCCAGGTACTTGACCTTCCTGGCCCAGGGTATGGGTTGTCTAAAGAGAGTAATCGGGGGTGTGAGATTCCTCCTCCTAATCCGGGAGGAAATCCGTGTGGAGCTTCCCCTCTGAAATAGCACCGCAGTACTTTTCGCTGGGTTGATGTCTATGCGCCATTTTCGGAACCACTGTCCTAGGGCTAGGGCTGCGCTCTGAAGCTTCTTCGCGATTAGGGACTTATTTCTACTAGAATAGTAAACAGTCGTGTCGTCGGCGAATAAAGCTAAATGGGTCGGCGGCGACCGGGGAATATCGTTGACGAATAAGCTAAATAGGAGGGGTGAGAGGACAGAGCCTTGCGGGACTCCAGCTGTGAGAGGTCGTGGGGAGGAGCGGGTTCCCTCGACTCGATATCGAAAAGAGCGGTTCGACAAGAAGTCCCGTATGATGAGCACGAGACTATCCGGCACGCCCATGTTGAATAGTTTGAAAATCAAACCATTGTGCCAGACTTTGTCGAACGCTTTTGCGACGTCGAAGAAGAGAGCTCCCGTGTATAACGGTTTTGGTCGATTAAGCCCCACAAGAATGTGCTCCGTGAGGCGGTGCACCTGTTGAACGCATGAGTGATTTGTACGGAATCCGAATTGTTCATCGATAAGAATGCCCTTGGATGAGACGAAGTCTCTGAGGCGTTTGTAGAGCAGACGCTCATACAGTTTGCCTAGAGACATGAGGAGGCTAATCGGGCGGTAGCTCGTCGGATGATTTTTTGGTTTACCGGGTTTATGTATGCCGATAACGTCCGCTTCTTTCCACACCGCGGGAAAGATACAGTTCGCCATAGCGGCATTGAAAATAGATGCCAACATCACGATGAGTTGGACGGGTAGAAGTTTAATAACGCGGTTAGATATACAGTCGGAACCGGGAGCCTTGCGAGGACGTAGGTCTTTGATCAAGTCTTTAACTTCCATCGGGGTGACGGGTGGTAACGCATCCGATGGTGGCAAGGAGGCTCTGCGTTCTACCTCACTGTCTACTAATTCTACATGAACAGGGTCCACGGATTGAGTGCTGGGCGTGCACTGGGTTTGCAATGTATCGGCCAGCAGCTCTGCTTTTTCGTCATCATCGAACGCCGCGAGTCGGCCTGAGGGGCCTACGAGGGGGGGCATAGTTACTACCGTATCCGATTTGAGAGTACGAGCTAAGCGGTAGTAAGACCTTTGGGAGGGCGCGAGTCCTTCTAAGAAATCAGACCATCTGGCATCTCGGACTTCGGCGATGCGAGACTTTACGTCGCGTTGTAGGGCACGCATTCGAATACGATTTTCCGCGGTAGGATACCTGTCGTAGGCGCGTATCGAGGCGTTCTTAGCTCTAAGGAGTTCCCTAATATCGTCGGACAATGTGCGGAGTGTGTGAGTCGTCGTGGCCTAACGGATAAGACGTCCGGTGCATTCGTGTTGAGCGATGCACCGGTGTTCGAATCTCAGGCGGGTACCAATTTTTCTAATGAAATACGTACTCAACAAATATTCACGATTGACTTCCACGGTGAAGGAATAACTTCGTGTAATAAAAATGAAACCCGCCAAATTATAATTTGCGTAATTACTGGTGGTAGGACCACTTGTGAGTCCGCGCGGGTGGGTACCACCACCCTGCCTATTTCTGCCGTGAAGCAGTAATGCGTTTCGGTTTGAAGGATGGGGCAGCCGTTGTAATTATACTTCATCATGCTTTCCTATTACCCTCTGCTGGGGTGTAGGGCTCGAATCAAATTTTTCCATTTGTATCGGTCTTGGGCAGTCTGTTCTAGTTTCTCCCACGTCATGCCGAAGACCCCTAGCTCCTGCTCCACCGAGCGACGCCAAGTTGTTCTGGGGCGGCCTCTCTTCCTTTTACCAGACACTTTCCAGGTCAGTGCTCTCTTTGATAGGTGTGTATCGGGCTTTCTCAGAGTGTGACCAATCCAATGCCACTTCCGCGTAAGGATCTCCTTGGTGTCCATTGGTGTCTGCTTCATTCCGATTTGAGCAACCGACGCGCGTGGACGTGCTCATTGTTTTGTCGGAAGTGACTACCGGTGATAATAGATCATTGTTCGTGGCACATCTGTGGCCCAAGTGTTTCTCGGAATTTGTACCTGCGCCTAATTGCAAGGCATTGCCGCCCGGGAACTGTGCAGTGGTTCTATTCACTCTAATTCTATTCTATTTATTCTATTCACTAAAATTTCTAAAATTCCTAGAATCGCTTCGGCCAATTTAGTGTTACCGACGCAGGGGCCTCGCCGCAAGGCGAGCGCGTGTTTAAGTCCCGGGGCCGCCCCCCCCGGGCGAAAATCACGTAAAGATGGAGGAAAAACTTTTCATCGACTTCATTCGGGAAAAATATCCGTCAATCGCGCCCGAATTCGAAGCCTATAGGGCCTCATTTGGTAAATATTCTCCCCCCGCATCTCTCGCCGCCGTCGCCAAACATGCCTCGCAGGCATGCCTCGCGTGCCCCGCCGCCGGTCCGTGTTCAAGCGCACGTACGCACGCCGCCGCCGTAGCGTCTAACGCTCCCGCCCCCGCTACCCCCGCGCCTGCGTCAATCACGTCAGTTTCGTCCGTCGCGACCTCAATAGCGTCTAGTTCAGGCTCCGATACCGAATCGGAGATGGACTTCGAGTCCTGTAACTGTAACGCGCGGTAAAAAGCGTACTCGCGTCGTGGAGTCCCGGAGCTCCATGACGAAGCAAACCAAGTCCGCGACCGCCTCCCGACCGCAGGTAGTCGTAACGCCGGAGTCGGACTCCGCCCGCCGCGTAATCCCACCGCCGCGCCCAAAAACCGCGCCCGCGCCTAAAACAGTTGTCCCGCCCCCGCTGATACTCCAGGAGAAGTCAGCGTGGAATCGCGTATCCCAGGCCCTTCAGGCCAACAAAATTAATTATACCCATGCGCGTAACGTCGCGCATGGGATTCAGATTAAGGTCGCAACGCCGGGCGACCATAGGGCCCTTTCTGCTTACCTCCGAAAGGAGAACATAGGTTATCACACCTATGCTCTTCAGGAGGACCGCGAACTCCGTGTAGTGATACGCGGAGTCCCCAAGGAACTCGACATAGACTACGTAAAGGAGGATCTGATCGGTCAGTCCCTCCCAATAGTTAGTGTGCACCGGATGCACAGCGGACGCGGCAGACAGCCGTACAATATGATTCTCGTCGCGCTAGAATCAACCCCGGAGGCAAAGAAAAGCATCTCATGTCTCAAAACGATATGCGGCCTCTCCGGGGTCACCATCGAAGCCCCCCATAAACGTGGTACTCCCGGGCAGTGCCACAGGTGCCAGCTCTATGGCCACTCAGCGCGTAATTGCCACGCGCGCCCCCGCTGCGTGAAATGCCTCGGCGATCACGCAACCACAGAATGTTCGCGTGTTAGGGAAACCGCGACGGAACCCCCAAGCTGTGTCCTATGCCTTAAGCAAGGGCACCCGGCAAACTACCGCGGATGTCCTAGGGCTCCGCGTAAACGCCCGAACCACCCAGCCCCCCGAACCGTCGACCCAAAGACTTCGGCGCCTTCAGTGCCGAAACCAGCCTTCGTACCGGCTGCGGTTCCCACCGTCTCGGCGTGGAAAAAACCGCTGCCGTATACGAAGGAGGGAACACAAAACGTACCCCAGCCCCCGCCTGCGACACGTCCCGCGCCTCAGCCCCTGCTCGCACCTCGCCCCGCGTCCGCGTACCGCCCCCCGCAACCCTCAGCCGTCAACGACTTCGCGCTCGTGCGCGACTTCGTCACCGCGGTAAACTTTGACCGTCTGCGATCGTTCGCAGATGCTATCCGTAGGTCGGTAACCCCCGAACAGCGGCTTGCGGCCGCTTTCGATCACATGGACGTCTATGAGTCCGTATCCCGTACGCTTTAAATCTTTACCGGCAATCAATGGCGCGAAACGGTAGAGAAAAGCCTTATTCCCTTAAGTTAGCATTCTACAATGCTAACGGACTCGCGCGGCAACGCGATCAAATATACGAATTCCTCCGCGACAACCTAATAGATATTCTGTTAGTGCAGGAGACCTGCCTGAAGCCCTCGCGTCGTGACCCGAAAGTCGCGAATTACGTCATGGTTAGGAATGACAGACTCACCGCCTCCAAAGGCGGGATTGCCATTTACTATAGGCGGGCCCTGCACGTTGTCCCTCTCGATACTCCCTCGCTCTCACATATCGAGGCGTCAGTGTGCCGTATCTCGCTGACGGGACACCAGCCGATCGTCATCGCATCCGTTTATCTCGCCCCGGACAAGCCCCTTCTGAGCAGTGACATCGAGTCACTGTTCGGCATGGGAGACTCTGTCATCCTGGCAGGCGATTTAAATTGCCACCACACTAGGTGGAACTGCCATCGTACTAACGTCAACGGTAGGCGTCTCGACGCGTTTATAGACGACCTCACCTTCGAAGTAGTCGGCCCCCCAACTCCAACATGTTATCCGTATAACATCGCGCTCCGTCCGAGCACTATAGACCTGGCATTGCTTAGGAACGTAACTCTGCGCTTGCGTTCCATCGAAGCACTGTCAGAGCTCGATTCAGACCACCGACCTGTCGTTATGCAGCTCGGTCGCCCTCACAACCCAGTCACTGTTACGAGGACCATGGTGGATTGGAATAAGCTGGGCACGTGCTTAGCCGAAGCCGCTCCGCCAATCCTCCCTTACGGCCCGGATTCGAATCTATCCCCCGAGGACACCGTCGTATCCATAAACATCATTACCGATCACATCTCTTCCGCGATCATTAGATCTTCTAAAGAAGTCGATGTGGAGGATAGCTTCCACCGCATCAGACTGTCCCCCGAAATTAGGAACCTCTTAAGAGTTAGGAACGCGGCAATCCGGGCCTACGATCGTCTTCCCACGCATTCAAACCGGATTCGGATGCGTCGTCTACAACGCGAAGTCCACTCCCGCCTAAGCGACGCCCGTAACGAAAATTGGCATAGTTATTTAGAACAACTCGCGCCCTCCCACCAAGCATACTGGCGACTAGCTAGGACTCTCAAATCCGAAACTACCGCTACTATGCCTCCCCTCGTACGCCCTTCAGGCCAACCACCGGCTTTCGATGACGATGACAAGGCTGAGCTGCTGGCCGATGCACTGCAAGAGCAGTGCACCACCAGCACTCAATACGCGGACCCCGAACACACCGAGTTAGTCGACAGGGAGGTCGAGCGCAGAGCTTCCCTACCGCCCTCGGACGCGTTACCCCCCATTACCACTGACGAAGTTAGAGAAGCGATCCACAACCTCCAACCTAAGAAGGCACCCGGCTCCGACGGCATCCGTAACCGCGCGCTTAAACTCTTATCAGTCCAACTGATAGCAATGTTGGCTACCATTTTAAATGCCGCTATGACGCACTGCATCTTTCCCGCGGTGTGGAAAGAAGCGGACGTTATCGGCATACATAAGCCGGGCAAACCAAAAAACGAAACCGCTAGTTACCGGCCGATTAGTCTCCTCCCGACGATAGGCAAAATTTACGAACGGCTCCTTCGGAAACGCCTCTGGGACTTCGTTACCGCGAATAAAATTCTAATAGACGAGCAGTTTGGATTCCGCGCTAAGCACTCGTGCGTACAACAAGTGCACCGCCTCACGGAGCACATCTTAATAGGGCTAAATAGGCGTAAACAAATCCCGACCGGCGCCCTCTTCTTCGATATCGCGAAGGCGTTCGACAAAGTCTGGCACAACGGTTTGATCTACAAACTGTACAACATGCGAGTGCCAGACAGACTCGTGCTCATCATACGAGACTTCTTGTCGAACCGTTCGTTTCGATATCGTGTAGAGGGAACTCGTTCTCGTCCCCGTCAACTGACTGCCGGAGTCCCGCAAGGCTCCGCGCTCTCCCCGTTATTATTTAGTTTGTATATCAATGATATACCCCGGTCTCCGGAGACCCATCTAGCGCTCTTCGCCGATGACACGGCTATCTACTACTCGTGTAGGAAGATGTCGTTGCTGCATCGGCGACTCCAGATCGCAGTAGCCACCATGGGACAGTGGTTCCGGAAGTGGCGAATTGATATCAACCCCACGAAAAGCACAGCGGTGCTCTTCAAAAGGGGTCGCCCTCCGAATACCACTTCGAGCATCCCACTCCCTAATAGGCGCGCAAACACCTCCGCCGTTAGCCCCGTCACTCTCTTTGGCCAGCCCATACCGTGGGCCTCGCAGGTTAAATACCTAGGCGTCACCCTCGACAGAGGGATGACATTCCGTCCCCATATTAAAACGGTACGCGATCGTGCCGCCTTCATATTAGGACGTCTCTACCCTATGCTTTGCAAGCGAAGCAAACTGTCCCTCCGTAATAAGGTAACTCTCTACAAAACTTGCATACGCCCCGTTATGACGTATGCAAGCGTAGTGTTCGCTCACGCAGCCCGCACCAACTTGAAGCCCCTTCAGGTTATTCAATCCCGATTCTGCAGGATAGCCGTCGGAGCACCATGGTTCCTGAGGAACGTGGATCTCCACGATGACCTGGAGCTTGACTCTGTCAGTAAGTATCTACAGTCGGCATCATTGCGCCATTTCGAGAAGGCGGCACGACATGAGAACCCTCTTGTCGTGGCCGCTGGAAACTACATACCCGATCCTGTAGACCGAATGGTTAACAGTCGACGTCGCCCAAAGCACGTCATTACGGATCCTCCCGATCCATTAACGGTGCTTTTAGGCACCACAAGCACCGGTCACCGTCCTCGTCGAACCCGTCGCTTGCGACGAAGGGCTCGACGAGCGAATTAACCCCTAGACACAGCCCACTGAGTTTCTCGCCGGATCTTCTCAGTGGGTCGCGTTTCCGATCCGGTGGTAGATTCTGCGAAGCACTGCTCTTGCTAGGGTCAGTGTTAGCAACTCTCCGGTTTGAGCCCCGTGAGCTCACCAACACACGTTAGGGTGAAGCTGAAATAGCCTCTCAAGGCTATCAGCATAGGTAGGAAAAAAAAAAAAAAAAAAAAGGTGTCTGCTTAGTGATGTAATTATACTTGAGACCCTAAAACTTATATCTCAAGGTGGATGGCGCATTTAAGTTGTGGATGTCTATGGGCTCCAGTAACCACTTAACATCAGGTGGGTTGTGAGCTCGTCCACCCATCTAAGCAATAAAAAAAAAGTTTGTTTTAGCTTAAATCGTAAAACACAAAATATGTAAATTACGTAGTGTTTGTTGCGCTTAGTGCTGTTTATATTGCTAAAATAAGTTTTATGCTAATGGATGATGGGAGAGATGTGCTCCGCACTAAACGCTTCACTCTCCTCCCCTTGCCTTTTCATGAGTTCTGTCTCATGCGAGGGTTGGACGTTGGTTGTTGAGCGACAGGAGGTTTTAGTCAGTTCGACTCCGACATGCCCCACCCTCCATCCCCAGTGGAGGGTGGGAGTCCGGCGATTTCCTCGTGAAAAAAAAAAAAAAAAAATGCTAGACGCGTGTTGCGACTTACAGTTGATATCAATTTATGTTCCGTTGTTATTTTATTAAGTATTTATAGTATTATAGTGTTACGCTCTATTTCGTTACAATTATGAATAGTCGAAGTTTCTTTTTCAGCAACATTGTCTCGCGGAAATCAGTGTACAGTACCCGGCGGTAAAGATTGCACATCGACCTCCAGTATTGGTAGTGTGCGACAGAGATAATGCTCTACGAATCCGAAAGTAGCCGATTGTCTCTTTCCAAAGGTCGTCGAGCAATATTAAAATTTATTGCCGGGTACTGTATTCACATTTTTTACAATCAGGTCTAGCCCTAGCAAGAGCAGTGCTTCGCAGAATCTACCACCCTATCGGAATCGCAAGCCACTGAGAAGATTCGGCGAGAAACTCAGTAGGGAAAATCATGTTGAAGTTGTAAAGGACAACATGTTTTTTGAGCTACAAAATTTGATATCTAATTAGGAATTAGATAGATAGGACATTTATGTCTCTAATTATTTTAAAATTTGCCTTTAAATATGATTCTTGCAACAGTACTTAATGAAAAATTGATATAGTGAAAACAGTTAAAATAAAGTTCTCTATCTCTAGTGATCTCAAAACTGCCAAAGTTACGTATGGCAATTCCTCAATAATATCTGAGCCTGCATAATTAGTCTTATTGCATTTGAGGCATGAGAAGTTTCCGTAGTATTGTAATAGATTTTTCCTTTGGATTGGGCCGCACAAATATTTCGGCCACGAAATAGTTTATATTCACCAGGGTTTTCTGTCAATAAGCCTGATTACCAGTAAAATGTAAGAATCAGTAAGACTAACGTGAATTGTAAATGTTTTTAAATCATTAAACGATTTGTCTTATTAACTTTTTGGGTGGGATTCGCACCGCTAGAAAATCTTTCGCCATAACCGATTCATATAGCAGCGTGCATGTTGTAGCCAAAATTTTTTTGAAACGAAATATGTAACAGTAAAAAGCTTATCAATCTATATTTCGAGTTCTGGTGCGTTTTTGTTTGATTTAGATGAATAGTTTTGAATTATCCTTTCAAATCGTAACAAGAGGAAATGGGGTACATTAAATCATGGCTTCTGTGGACATAAATGGCCTATTAGCTCACAAATCCCAACTGTTAGATGTATGTAGATCGTAGGACGTAAGGCTTGCCACAAGGGTTGATTCTGCGCTGTCTCCATCCAGCGGATTCCGGCAATTACCCGCCCTGGTGAAACTGGAAAGGTCTCAGGGCCACTATTAATCCCTCCTTCCTAAACAAAAACCGTAAATCTTCAACAAATCCTTGGTCTACGTTTTAGGGTGCTTATCTACGCTACGACCCCAATAGCATAACCACATAATTTGTTTAGTTTAACGAAAAATCAAAACGGTAACAGAATACACAAGCAGTGTGTGAACTGGCACCCATACAAATAGCCTGCTAAGTAAGACGTTAAGAGAATATTATTAATTAGTTTAGTATACAAGTTAATCGCTGTGAGTAAGAGGTGAATGTTTAAATTATTAACAACGTGTGCATCCAGGACGGACTGCGCTCACGTGTCCAGAGGCTAGATTTTGCAATCGCCGGATCTTAAATCACCGAGCATTATTCTCAAGGATTTACTAATTATTTTTGCTCAGTTTTGCTGTCTCTTTCAAACTTCACTTACGTTCTTTTGGATGTAAGTGTAATTTGAAAGCTCAGTGGCTAGTGACCCCTACTTTTAGACTACGTGGTCCTATTCAGCATAACAACATTCTGGTAAACCATGTATCAAAATAGTTTTTTTAAGACTGTCTTCGACAATCTAGTTTTATAATTTCGAAAGCCATTCGCCTTTCTATTCCATAGTATTTCAAAAGATGTAAAGCGTATTAAAAACACATTTTCGACATCTGTCATTAAGGTTTCTCGCGGGCTTTTTAATTTGTCATCGTCTGAATAGCTTTATAAAGTTATATAATATTTGGAGCATAGATTAATTACTATTAAATACATTACATACTGTATTGTCCAATACAATTTTTTTGTGTCATTGTTCAGTCTATCTCGTAATTAGATGCAAAGTTTTATCAAAACGTAGTAGACAACTATGCTATTTTCATACGGTTAATGTGTGAATCTGTAGTATTATTGATCGAAGGTGAATCTTCTCTAATTTTTTTAAATATGTTTTTAAAGGGTTGTTTTTGAATCATTACTGAAAGCTTAGAATAATTCTAATGCAAAAAGAGTATATTTGTAACATGATAAGTATAATATAATATCCATATTCTGGGTTCAGTTAATCAACAAATTTATTAATAGTATTTTGTTTTTTTTGGTGACGCTATGACGCACGAATTTATTTAATATTTATTCGGTAACCATTATGATGTTTGGTTTTGGAGAATAGCATGCTAATGTCCAAATTAAGTTTGTTTATAACGTACTAGCGGACCGCCCCGACTTCGCTTGGGAAGTAGCGTACGCGATGTAAAGAATTTTAGGGAATTTTGTTACACATTGGGTTACATTACTGGAGTTTCAGTAAGGAGCCCTAAATTTTTTTTAATATAATAAATATAGCCTATGTCACCAGGGGACAGCGTAGCTTTCTAACGGTGAAATATTTTTTTAAATCGGTTCAGTAGTTTCGGAGCCTATTCAATACAAACAAACAAACAAATCTTTTCTCTTTATAATATTAGTATAGAAGTATAGATATAGCGCGATTTGAAAATTTTAAATTATTAGAAGCAGCTGAGTTTGTACGAGTCCAGAATAGGGCTGATGGACATTCACGTGTGTTTTTAAGAGCTGTGGGAGTGGTGGTGGATGATCGTCTGAGGCGGCTCAGTGCCGGTTCGCTCAGCGCCCCGGCTGGCCGATACCACAGCGTATCAATCGTTTACCACACATTTGCGAAACGATATTGTGCAATAAGCATGGAAATGTTGCTAGCTACCGTGTTGCTACTAGTGCTGCACTGTATTACCGCAGACATTCGTAAGTACTAACTAAGTATAAATAGAAATTTTATCTGTGATTTTTTTAATTAATATTCTGTGTTTTGTTATATTTATGGTAATGTTGACATTAAATTTCAAATCTCGATTTTTTTTGGTATCGATTTAAAAAAGTCGATCAATCAAAATGTTATTTCAAAATTAGTACAAGAGTACTAGAATAAAATTTCATTTTTAGCTTTTATTTTTATGTATTTGTACAGTAAAATCCACCGAGGTCAACAAACGCGAAAACGGTTTGAATCTCGAATCAGCACGTTGAGAAATATTTGAATTTTAGTTTCATCATATTTGCAGAGAATCGGTTTCACAACTACTACGATTGACTATATGAATGTTATGTTCAATCTAATTTGATAGTTTGTAATAAGAAGCTCGTATACGTGTTAGACTATATCGCTTTATAGTTAAAAGATCAGATGATGTTCATAGTGAATATAACGTTCATAAATCGGCGCGAAACAGCCATGTGTTTATGTTTTTTTCTAAAAATTCAGTAAATAACATCCAAATTTAGTATCTTTTAGCATTTATCATATTATTTTCATGATTTAGGACGCTATACCGAATACGACGTATACGCTTAATACCATAGAACACTTTGTCATGAAAACTGTCGAGTATTTGTTTTTTTTTTTTGCAAAACCTTGTACCTACAGATACCAACATTGCAAAGAAGCTAAATTTATCCATACGATTTTGTATTACGCTTATTCGACGGTACTTTAACAGCACTAATTTTGAAATTAAATATTATGTTTTTTTTCAATGGCCGCCATTTGTAATTTTAAACGAAATATAAAATTCAAAATTGCCTCCAATATATTAACGTTTTCTCTTCCGTTTTTCAACAGATTTTCTCGTTTTATTGTATTTTAGATATTGACGAGCTTTACCGAGTAGACGAGAGTTATCAATATATAAATCTGGAAACATCTTTTTTCCCAAACTCTAAAAAGCAAAGTGAAAAAACCAAAAAAAAAGAAAATATATCTTACATATTATACTTAATTTTAAGTCTTGAAGTGGCAGTGATTATGGTCAAGTTTCGATCATTCCGTGAACACTAGTTTATACATAAATAGCAAGTTTATTTACAAGATTACGAGGACATAAAACAAAAAATTAGTAAACACGAAAAGCCGCGGAAAATCTATAAAATCTTGAAAAGAAATCAAGTACGTATCTACAACTGTGTCAAGGCTTCTAACGAAAACATTGAAACATTTAATAATTTCCTTTCCATTAATTTGATTTGTCTGTTAGTTCAATGTCCGTAATATTGTGCTAATATTATAGCACAACCGGTGACTGCGGACTAAGCTAGTATAATTTGATCCCAAAACATAGACAACTAATATAAATGTGAATTTGTAGATTTTACCTTGGCTGTTCCTATGCATATTAAATGACAGGATATTACGATGCTTACTAACGCAGTTTTCATTATTGTTAGCATACTGTCCTAACCATTTGCCGTTTCTGCAATTCTGAAATTTGCATTTCTGAAATTGCCATTACTTCAGAAATGTATCCGATACGAAAATGGATTTTTAGTAAGTTACGTACTGCCCTGAAGGTACACAAATATTTTGTCTAGCAAAGAATTTTTCGCTTTACAAAAATCATGTTTTTTTTTTATTGCTTAGATGGGTAGACGAGTTCACAGCCCACCTGATGTTAAGTGGTTACTGGAGCACATGGAAATCTACAACGTAAATGCGCCATCCACTTTGAGATATAGGTTCTAAGGTCTCAGTATAGTTACAACGGCTACCCCACCCTTCAAACCGAAACGCATTACTGCTTCACGGCAGAAATAGACAGGGCGGTGGTACCTACCCGCGCGGACTCACAAGAGGTCCTACCACCAGTAAAAAAAGTTAAAGTAAAATGCTTCACTATGAATGGCTCTAAGCTGAGTATTTCTTTTGTTTTAT
Source organism: Bombyx mori (assembly GCF_030269925.1). Lineage (NCBI taxonomy): Eukaryota > Metazoa > Arthropoda > Insecta > Lepidoptera > Bombycidae > Bombyx > Bombyx mori. Next base: position 13,480,950 of record NC_085121.1, read on the forward strand.
TTTTAACACTAATGTAATCATTCGAAATGAGAATGACGCCATTTAGACTCCAAATGTGAATTTTTTAGAAGAACATCAAGTCCAAATTGCAAATCAATATCAGACTCATGTCAGGGTCAGTAACGACTAGGTCAGAGGCTCTCAATATATTTTTCTTAAACTATTTGCCACGAGAACGTTGCAAGCGGTATTGCGTGAAGAATCACTTGTACGCCATATGAGTCGTCTATTATCAAAGGTGGCAATCTGTGCATTTGGACAAAAAAAAAAAATTGATATGTCAATACAGATTGATTTGAATATAATCGTCTCCTTCAAAGAATACGGTTCAAAACCTGCATTAAATAAAGGTTAATACTTAACCTATTATTTATCTAAGATGTCGTTCAGAAGAGTTTTGTGACTGCCAACGGAATACAAAGTCAATAACTCGTTTTTCTGATTTACCAATAATTGTCCAAAAGTCACATTGCCGGCTTTGATAATAGTCGACTCATATACCTGTTTATTTTAACTGTTGTTTTTTTCTGTTTGGATACTTATCACTGCTAGAACTACATATTTATATTTTATCGTATTATTTACTATTGCCCCAAATGACGTCATTCGTAATGACGTGGTGGTACGCCAGAAGAAGTGGCGGTACTAATACACATTTAAATCTTAAACTGAACACAATAAGATATCAACGATATTTTTCAAACTTTATTCATCCAATACAATAACACAAATATTATTTTTATTTGTCGTAAGAACACACAGCACACTGATAGTGAGATACAATTAAATTCTATTTAAAAATACACCTTGTTCTATATCTAGAGTATTTGCTAGCAGCCAAGATTTTTTTTAGCTTTAAATTAAAAATGTAATCTGTTTGTATATTCCTAAGGCGTTTGGTAATTTTCTTTCCGTAGTTAGTGCGAACTTTAATAAAGACGTTTTTATGTGTCTTTCTTGAATCATGTTTTATTATTTTTTAGTTGCAAATTAGAACGTATTTAATTTGTTTTAATGTTTTATTTAACAATGGTAACTATATCATTATTTCAGCGCCATACATAAAGGTGTGCCAGCGAAATGATCCGAACGTTGACAAGTGCATTATGAATTCGGTCGAGGAGCTACGTCCAAAGATGATAGACGTAAGTTTCAGATGTATTTGTTATTTAATTTTTATAATTGCTTAGTTGGGTTGACATCTACAACGTAAATGCCGCCACCTTGAGATATGAGTTCAGTGTCTACAGTACAACGGCTGCCGTATCCTTCAAACCGAAACGCATTATTGTTTCACGGCAGAAATAGGCAGGGTGGTGGTACCTACCCGTGCGGATTCACGCCTTGTGACTATTAATTCGAAATTTTATATTTTGCATAAGGCTCCTTAAATTGAATGCAATATAATACAATATTGACCAAAATGACGAGTCAAATTTACTGTCTTGAAGTAATGCGGAGGGAAACTGCCTTCGTGGGCTCACCAATAATTATTAGATCAAAATAAGAAGTATTTATTTTTATGTAATCTTTAATAAACTAATATTTTCACAATATCCAGCTCACCTAACCTAATTCACTGAGTTTCACGTCGGATCTTCTCAGTGAATCGCGATTCCTATCTGGTGGTAGATACAACAAAGCATTGCTCTTGCTAGGGCAAATTTTTCGGGTTGAGTCTCGTGTGCTAACTCACCAGTCATGCTAAAGAACAGCACCTCGATGCTAGCGATAGGATAGTGATCGATAGATAGGTAGGCAAAATTACACTTTTAGCTTCGGGAGCACTTCCAATACAACACCCTTTTATAAAATTTTTATGTATATTCTCTAAAAATACTTAGAAGTCAAAAGAAAAATTGTTTTAAAAATGGGACCTTAAAATTCAGGCGATTTTTTGAAAACCTCGTTAGGTGGTAGTATTACTCGTAGAAACGTCACTGTTTGCTGTTGCCTGAGTCAAGTTTATGGAATCTCCTCCGTTGTTTGTTTTGCCGTTTACCGCAAGACCTGATGCTGCGGCGTCTGCAGTGGCCTCGTTCGAACCATTCGGAGATTTTGGTGTTTCAGGTGCTGGAGAAGAGCCAGAGTCAGGGTTTGAATTCGTAGGAGAACCAGACGCGTCCGGAGTAGATTGGGCTACTGGAGGATTCTCCGGCGTATCTGCAGGACTGACTATTGAAGCTGATTCATTAGGTTTTTCACTGGATGAAATAGTGGAATCTTTTGGTGCGCCGGGGTTTTCTGAAGCTGCCTGTTTCGATGCATCAGGCTGTTTTGATGCATCAGCTTGGTTTGACGGTTCAGCCTGTTTCGAGATATCACCCTCTTTTGACGCATCTGCCTTTTCTAATCCATCAATTTGTTTTGATGAATCAACCTGTTTTGACGGATCGGCCTGTTCAGAGACAGCACCGTCTTTTGACGTATCAGCCTTTTCTAATCCATCAGTTTGCTTTGATGCATCAGCTTTGTTTGATGGTTCAGCCTGTTTCGAGATATCACCCCCTTTTGACGCATCGGCCTTTTCTAATCCATCAGGTTGTGTTGATGCATCGGCCTGTTTAGACGGATCAGCCTGTTTGGAGACATCACCCTCTTTTGATGCATCTGCCTTTTCTAATCCATCAGGTTGTGTTGATGTATCGGCCTGTTTTGATGCATCAGTCTGTTTTGACGAATCAGCCTGTTTGGAGACATCACCCTCCTTTGATGCATCAGCCTTTTCTAATCTATCAGGTTGTGTTGACGCATCGGCCTGTTTTGATGCATCAGTCTGTTTTGGCGAATCAGCCTGTTTGGAGACATCACCCTCCTTTGACGCATCAGCCTTTTCTAATCCATCAGGTTGTTTTGATGCATCGCCCTGTTTTGACGCATCCGTTTGCTTTGATACATCGTTTTTTCCTCCGTTGGCATTGAGATCGGTCACGTCGCTCGCGGTTGGAGATATCAATGGATCAGAATTAGTATGCTGTGAAGGATTTACAGCATCTTGGCCTTTTGCAGCTGTGTCTGGTTCATTATTGATACTAGTATCTGTTTTTACCGAAGAAACGATAGGGTCATTAGCTTTTGCCTCGTCCATAAATAATGCAACATCAACAACAGAATTGGAATTAGGAGATTTCGAAACGGATTGATCGTTTATCTTCGGTCCGTTTATACCGTTTTCTATAACAGACTTAGAATCTGTTGATATTTTCCCATCAGGATTAGCTTTAGAATTCTGTTCGCTGGTCAAATTCATGATGATATTGATTGTCCGACGTAGTTTGGGCCGTATTGGGCACATAGTTCTCTTCCCTGACAAGTCGATCATGATTTTTTTTTTGGAAGGTAAAGACAGCATCACTGCTCCGGGCACCTTGTCATTGGTTTTGGACAACGGTATCAAATTATCGAATTCGTGTTCAAATATTGATTGCATTGGAATTTTTAGTCGTATTACCGTGTTCTGTTTTTGTATTGTTCTCGATTCATGGATATGAATCTGAAAAATTTATTATAAAGTATATATTATATTATACAGTAATACGTCGAGGAATGAAAGGTTCTTTGGTTTAAGGTTTAATTTAAGCTTAATATGCGACATTTATTTTCATAATTACAGGTCCGTTTTATTTAGTATTAGCATCAACAGTTCGGTTTTTTTTAATTGAACTTCAATTAAGTTTACCCCATTCTGATAGCTGAAGAAGTGTTTCTGTTACGGTATTTTTTCCAAATTAAATGGCTCTTCTGTAATGTTGCAAAAATGTCGCTTTAACCAAATATCCTTTCATCGGACGATAAATATTATGAATTGCTGTTCGTTAGTCTCACTAAAACACGAGAACGACTGGACCGATTTGGCTAATTTTGGTCTTGAATTATTTGTGGAAGTCCAGGGAAGGTTTAAAAGGTAGATAAATATGAAAATGATCGGAATTAAATAAAAATAACAATTCTGTTTTTCCTTTGATGAGTCCCCCGTCGGACGGATTCCTTTTGTTTGTTTTAAGTTTATTTTATACAAAAGTTTAGGTCTTTTATTTATCGATTGAGGCACTACGAAGTCTGCCGGGTCAGCTAGTATAGTAATAAAAACCAAGGATTTATTTAGAAAAAGCAAGTCGTTGTAAGTTTAAACATACCTGAATTAAGAACAAGAGAAACAGTTGCACTAATCGACCAGACCACCCCATTTTTAAAACACAATAACTAAAAAAATCACGCTACAGCTTTTATATATCAAGTGTAGTCGATGATACAATGGCTTACTTGTTCGTCATTATATAGACCTTAGTCATTACCTATAGTATTATTAGCCCACAGAGGCACGTAGGAATCATTTTGAGTCAATGATAAGAAAGTTAGCCACGGAAATAAAGGACAACGTAAATGTAATAAACACTTATAATAATTTTCCGTTTGGTTTACTTGACGATAAAGATTCAGAGAATAAGGGCCCGAACATACAATTAGCACACATCAAATATTACGAGAACAATTGCCATTGATCTTTTGACGACTTCGATCTTTTAATGGCCAAGATTTTGATCTTATAGTGGAATAGTCCAGAAAATGCGTTTGTAAATTAGTCGTGATGATATTTTTATTGTATTAATAATAAATAATGATTCATAACATTATCGTTTCCTTGTCTCGGTTTACTGTATTAAATTTATTTTTAATAGATGTATTCGTTTTACAACGACACAATTACTTGTCCTCTCTGTTGTTTTGTTACATAATAAAAGAGCATCATTTTTAAATTTACTCGTGGTAGGACCTCTTGAGAGTCCGCGCGGGTAGGTACCACCACCCTGCTTATTTCTGCCGTGAAGCAGTAATGCGTTTCGGTTTGAAGGGTGAGGCAGCCGTTGTAACTATACTTGAGACCTTCGAACTTATATCTCAAGGTGGGTGGCGCATTTACGTTGTAGATGTCTATGGGCTCCAGTAACCACTTAACACCAGGTGGGCTGTGAGCTCGTCCACCCATCTAAGCAATAAAAAAAAAGAAAAAAAAAGATCAGAAGTCATTAAGTCAGGAACCTTTTAAATTCCATAAGCAGTAGGTTTTAATTCTAAAGAAAAAATATAAATGGAACTTGAAATATTGCTTTAAAACGTTTTGGTCGATTGCGAAAGAGATAGCGAGATTTTCCTACGCATCAACTTATAATTAGTTTTCAAAACATTAATCGGTACGTGCCTACTATTAATATTGATATTATTTACACAACAATCCTAATTCAAACAGTGTTTGCTGTTTATTTAATTAATAAAAAACGACAATAGATTATTTAGAAGGGATCATTTGAACTAAAAATATTATATCGATATACCCTACGAATTGAGAATTGAATTAGATGCTTAGTTAAACAACATTTAAGTATCCGATGTCGCAAGAAGCGAAGGGACATACTCGTGTGAACTATTCGCCAAAGAGTTGTGCAAAATACAAGCAAGCACTTGGCACATATCCTTGAGCTATTAATTAAGGAGTAACGCGAAATTACACTTAAATATGAAGAAATTTTACATTTAGAATGCACCTAGTAGTGTTGAATGCACTTCTATTGAATCTTTCTAGTGAGCAGTAGTCGAAATTCGAATAATTATATTTAAATGAAATTATAAATTTGAAAATTATTATGGTTCTATTGTCAAGTGATCAAGAATAAATCACACTACACTATAGATCTCATGATAGTTACAACGGCTGCCCCACCCTTCAAACCGAAACGCATAACTGCTTCACGGCAGAAATAGGCAGGGCGGTGGTAGTACCTACCTACCCGTGCGGACTCACTAGAGGTCCTAGTCGAGTCGAGGTTTTTTCAAAATGCGCTATAAGTTTGATTTATTTTTCCAATTAACTATAGTTATACTAGCAGACGCGACAGACTTTGCCTGTCCTAAATCCGAAAATTTCCTTGAAATCAATTTTGTTTACATAATAATAACTTATTAAAAAGCATTTTTAGTGGACTAAATTGTAAATCTAAGCCCTCCTCGAATTCACATGAACACACGCAAAGAATTTATCAAAATCGGTCCAGCTGTTTAGAAGTTCTCTAACATACATACGGTCAGAAGAATAATATATACTAGAGGTCCCGCAGTAGTCGAAATTCGACTATAATTAATTGGAATTGTAAGTTTGTACACTATTATGATTGTATTTTATACTTCTATAATCACAAATTTCGCCAAGACTACACTATAAAAAATATTAAGAAAGACAAACCATATTCTATTCTCAATTTGACAACAGATGTCAAGAACAAAACTTTGACAATAGTATGCATGCGTGTGTGCGTCAAATACATGGTATGTAGTGTGTGTGATGTTTTCTTTATTGATTTAATGTATCTTTTATGCATTATTTTTAAAAATTTTAAACTTTGTGCACTTCTTCTATATAATATTCTCTATAAGTGTGGAAAATTTCATAATCCTCCGTCCGCGCAATTTTCTTAAAAAGGGATACAAAGTTTTTGCTTCACGTAGTAATATATAGATTAAGATTTGAATGTGCGAGTTTCTCGATAAAGCTGTTTTAGTTCGTATGAGTTCTTCGAATGTATTTAGATTTGCACGTTCTGTCATTTTTGTTCGAATGACATGAAATTTCGTGTCAATTGCGACTTTGAGTGCAACGACCTTGAGAGAGAAGAGTAGGTATTTATTTTGCGATGGATTTAAAGCGTGTCATTGTCAAATGTAAATTTTAGTCAGTTTTATTTTTAACTAGTGGAACCGGCGAATTTTGTTCCGCCATACGGTTTGTTTCAAACACATCAACCGATCAACTTCAAAATTCTACTATAATTAACCATAGATTAAATTACGTTTAGCTGTCAGTTGCGTTTTGTTATTCCATATCAGTTGCGTTTTGTTATACCACGTTTTATGTCGCGTCCCACGGGAACGTGATAAAAAGTATCCTATGTCCTTCGTCCTTTTAAGCTACCTCCTCACCAATTTTCAGCCAAATCAGTTCAGCCGTTCTTGATTTATAAATAGTGTAACTAACACGACTTTCTTTTATATATTATATATAGATGAATTAAACGATAAAATTGATTGCACTTTTTTATCCACCAAGGTACCGTGATGATAAATAAACATCGCGGTTTTCGTCATAAATTATTGTGTTTTCATTCAAAATTTATTTAAACAATTTTCATAATCAAACAATCCAGCGTTCGAACAAAAATAAGAAAATAATAAAACATATTTTATTTATTTATTGTATAGTCGGGTGGACGAGCTCACAGCTCACCTGGTGTTAAGTGGCTACTGGAGCCATACAGGTAGACATCTACAACGTAAATGCCGCCACCCACCTTGAGTTATGAGTTCTAAGGTCTCAGTATAGTTACGGCGCCTACCCCACCCTTCAAACCGAAACGCATAACTGCTTCACGGCAAAAATAGGCAGGGTGGTGGTACCTACCCGTTTGGACTCACTAGAGGTCCTACCACGAGATAAATTTTAATTCATAACTTTTTCAGGGAATTCCGGAGTTGGACGTTCCAGGCATCGAACCTTTGAGTCTCGGACAAATTGCGTTGGCTAGAGGTCCGCAGGGAGCCAAGCTCACCGCTGTCGTCAACGACGTGAAAGTAAATGGACCCAGTAACTTCGTTATTGAGGAATTGAAGTAAGTATTTTCTTACCAAGCCAACTACACCCCGTAAGCGGTAGGCAGCGGCTTGGCTCTGCCCCTGGCATTGCTGAAGTCCATGGGCGACGGTAACCACTCACCATCAGGTGGGCGGTATGCTCGTCTGTCTACAAGGGCAATAAAAAAAAAGCACGAAACGCATTAAATTTAATATACTAAAATGAAAATAATCAATCTCTTTTTCTTTTTAACTAAGTAGAAAACAATACGAGCCGTCTGGAAGAGATCGCGTTTAATAGTATGACCGTCTATTGTACCTACAAAATTATACTTGGCTCTTCACCTTTTTCAATATTAAATGTGTTATGGTGTGCAATACTCTTTGTATCTCTCTCTCTTTCTCGCTCCCTCTCTCTATCAGTCTTCGTCCTTCTCTCTCTCTTTCTTTCTTCCTTTTTCTCCTGTATATCTAATTACCCTTGCTAGATGAGGTTGCAGTCTCAATTGTATTGCGTAACAATCACCCCAGCCTTCATACCGGAAGACATGACTACTCGGGTAGCTATTAGCAAATACCACCCCTCCTGGCTGAGCCCGTGCTCGCCCACACATATCCTGGTCAAACTTGAAAGGCCTCCGGGTCACCAGTAATCCTTCAATCGTATAAGAGAAAAAGAAGACTTCTGCGCTGCAGAAATATACCTACTCGTGCGAACTCACAATGTGTCCTATCACAAGTGAAATTGTATAAAATTGTGAATAGTTCAAATCGAAAATTATAGTGAAGTGATAATTAAAGTCCACGGCAGAAGCCTTGTGTTGAATACATCTAGTTCGTCTCCGAGTCTATAAATTAGCTATTAAAACGGGAAACAATAAGAACGATATTAAGATAGATGTGACAATGGATTTGTTATCAGTAATAGACAATTGTGTTTTCCGTTAAGAATATGTCGAGTAATACAGTTGGAATGTGATATCCAATATATTACTATGTAAGCACTTGAGATGAATTCATCAGCTTCTTTTGTACCATCGCACCGCCCGCCAGCAGTGCAGAGTTCATCCACACTATTTAGAACCACTGTATTCATCAGTGCGCTTCCAAAGACTTTTTTGTCACGTACCATCCGATTTAGGAATGAACTTGTGCCGCCTGAGCGCTATGCATGTTTTTTTTATATATTGCTTAGATAGGTGGACAAGCTCACAGGCCACTTGGTGTTAAGTGGTTACTGGAGCCCATGAACATCTACAACGTAAATGCGCCACCCACTTTGAGATATAAGTTCTAAGGTCTCTGTATATATTAGTTACAACGGCTACCCCACCCTTCAAACCGAAACGTATCATTGCTTGACGGCAGAAATAGGCAGGGTGGTGGTACCTACCCGTGCGGGCTCACAAGAGGTCCTACCACCAGTAAAAAAAAATCTTTGTTCAAACGAAGTTTGTGGAGAGTATTCAGCGCTAGGAAACGATTTGGCTGTGCCCCGGACATTGCTGACGTCCACTAGTGACGGTAACCACTCACCACCACTTGTATGCTCGTCCATCGATTAGGGGAATAAACAATGAAAAATAACAACTCAATTTTCAGTTTGTGTGTATGTGTGTGAGTATTCGCCGTTGAGTACCCGTGGCCAGCTTGAAATTTGAGGAAAGTTTGAAGGAATTTGTAATCTAAACTTATTAATATTATAAAGCTGAAGAGTTTGTTTGTTTGAACGCACTAATCTCAGGAACTACTGTCCGATTTGAAAAATTCTTTCAGTGTCAGATAGCTCCTTTTTTGAGGAAGGCTATAGGCTATATAACATCAGGCTAAGACCAATACAAACGGAGCACCAATAAAGAATTTTTCAAAATCGGGTTCTTTTTTCTTTCTACGTAAATTAAGTCGCAGGTAAATTTTTGCGTTATGCCAAAGTAACTTCCCTCACGCGGACAAAGTCGCAGGCAAAAGCTAGTTATCTTATATTTCTAAGATGTGTAGGTATTTATAAATAACTAGCCTGTTAAACACTTAATACTAGGTGAGCCTAAACACGTCTCTACATCTAAATATTTTTAAGCCGTAGTCACATCGTATGATTTTTTTTTCTTTTTTTCCTATCTATGCTGATGGTCTTGAGAGATCATTTCAGCGTAACCTTAATAAGTAGACGAGCTCACGGGGCTCAAATCTGACATCATTGCTAACACTAATCCTAGCAAGAGTAATGCTTCGCAGGATCTTCCACCGGATCGGAAACGCGACCCACTGCGTGGGCTGTGTTTGTGGGTTCATTTAATCGCCGGGCCCTTCGTCAAGCAAGCGACGAGTTCGACAAGAATGATAACCGGACTCGTATGAAATGACTTTCAAAACCCATACATTAAATCGTACGTTTTATTGTGTTGAGTAATTCATGCACGTATCCATAGCAAATCCCTTGCCTCACAGAATGGAAAGCAGTCGACGTCGCCCCAAACACGTCATTTCGGATCCTTCCGATCCACTAACGGTGCTTTTAGGTGCCTCAAGCACCGGTCATCGTTCAAGGGCTCGACTAGTAAATTAACCCTCAGACACAGCCCACTGAGTTTCTCGCCGGATATTCTCAGTGGGTCGCGTTCCGATCCGGTGGTAGATTCTGCGAAGCACGGCTCGTACTAGGGTTCGTGCTAGCAACGTCGTCAGGTTTGAGCCCCTTCTAGTTAAGGTTACGCTGAAATAGCGTCTCAAGGCTCTCAGCTAGGTAGGGAAAAAAAACCCTTGCCTGGGATCAAGAATCACCCCGCGCTGGCTCGTTAATTAATAGCTAATGCATATCATCTGTGTACCTTATATAAGTTTTTGTTTGTATTTCAGGTCGGATTTAGATAACAATCGTTTTGATTTCAAATTGCTACTACCGAAGCTGGACTTCAACGGGAAATACAAGATGGATATTCAGGTCCTGTTACTGCGACTGCAGGGTCGGGGCAACATCACAGGAACGTTTAGTAAGTATCCATATATGATAAGTCGATCGTGAAAATTTGGACTCTATTTTTAAAATATTAAGCACCACTTTTCCTCGAAATGTACTCGTTAGTTATAATGCGTGTAATAGAACGTGTCGGTGTTAAGTTCAATTGGACGTTAGGTTGTTCAAGATTTTGGTAAATTAGCATCGCGGTATTAATAATGAACGCGGAGTTACAATACGGTCTAAGCGTACGTACTGCACATGAGAATGAAGCCAGGGCCTCTTTCGATTGACAACTGAACCGAACTACCATTAAACTTAGGTGGTTGACTATCTAAATGGCTTCCCTAAAAATTTTCCATATTTCAATTTGTTCTGATTCTGTTCGAGATGTTAAAACTATGCAGGGTTTAGAAGATCGTAATCCTGCTAAATTAAAATCAAAGGCCAAGCACTAAAAATAGTTAAAAATACTGAATAGTTTGGGCATATGATTACATTTTCGTTTTTATAGCTCGCATACTTTAGAGTCTAGAGTTCGAGGCGGTCAATGAACCATTTCATAGTAAACTCTGTTTACGATAATTCAGCTTACATTAATTATTATTTACTTTAGTAAGCGTGTAATTTTATTAAAATATTTGGAATTTGGAATAATTTTTTTAGTAAACTTCTAAGAATTTAGTAAAAAAGTCATAGAATTAAACCTAGTTTTGGTTTAAAGCGGTATCATTGGCTGTAATCTGTACACGATGACCAAAAAAAAATTATTGGTAGCCTAAGTCGGTATTCCGACTACGCGCGGACTATTAGGCGAGCTCACGGGCTCAACCTGAGAGAATTTGCTAACAAGAGCAGTGCTTCGCTGCATCTACCACCGGATCGGTATCGCGACCCACAGAAAAGATCCGGCGAGAAATTCAGTGGGTTGCATCTATAGTTAGATTGCATAGTGGGTTAGATTGCACGACGAACTTATTTATTATCCGATGATTTCGACGAGAACGGTAACCAATGCTTTGAGAGACAGTAATATTTACAAGAGACTAGCTGACCCGGCAGACTTGGTAGTGCCTCAATCGATAAATAAAAGACCTAAACTTTTGTATAAAATAAACTTAAAACAAACAAAACGAATCCGTCCGACACATCAAAGGAAAAACAAAATTGTTATTTTTATTTAATTCCGAGCATTTTCATATTTATCTATCTTTTAAACCTCCTCTGGACTTCCACAAATAATTCAAGACCCAAATTAGCCAAATCGGTCTAGCCGTTCTCGAGTGTTAGCGAGACTAACGAACAGCAATTCATTTTTATATATATAGATAGATAGATTATTTATCAACAAACAACGTAATATGTTGAAAAACGTAATGGAATTGCAATAACATATTTTTCGTGTCAAGATCAACAGGCTGTTACGAAGTTTTTTGTTACATCACTGCTTGTACATTGAACGAGTCAGATGCGTTCCAACGCAGCGCTGTGTTCGGAGAAAGGACACACTTTACTGTGTATTATATTATATAGTTGTTAGGATTAAGAAACATTATAGTTTTATATCAAGTCTAACAAGATTCTACTGAAGAGTATAGTCATAAACTTCATACATAAAAAAATTATAAGATAAAGTCGCCAGGTGCAAGGAATAACACTATAACTCGGTTTTAGCTAAATGTGAGTTACAATGTTATTCCTTGCTTGTCTCGAAGTTTCATAAAAGTAAAGAACTTATGGAATAGGTAATCCCTATTAAAATACCTGTTCCATATCTATGGTATAGGTATTGTTAGAATCTCATTTATTTTAATGATAATTGTAATTTTTTTTTATTACTTTGATGGGTGGACGAGCTCACAGCCCACCTGGTGTTAAGTGGTTACTGGAGCCCATAGACATCTACAACGTAAATGCGCCACCCACCTTGAGATATAAGTTTTAAGATCTTAGTATAGTCACAACGACTGCCCCGGCGGCACACCCTTCAAATCGAAACGCATTACTGCTTCACCGCAGAAATTGGCAGGGCGGTGGTACGTACCCGCGCGGAATCACAAGACGTCCTACCACGAGTGATTACGCAGATTATAATTTTGCGGGTTTGATTTTTATTACACGATATTGATATAATATTGATATAATATTGATATCGATATAATGTGGCAAGAAGAAATCGGACGGTTAAAATTAAATTTCTGTTTTACAGGAGATTACGCTTGCAACGTCACTATGAGAGGGCACAAAGAGAAGCGCGGAGACGAAGAATACCTTCGTTTTGATCCATTCAAAGTCAAACTTCGTGTCGGACAGTCCTCAATTTACCTTACGAACCTTTTTGACGGCGACCCGGTACTAGGTCCGGCCACAAACAGGGTGATCAACGAGAACTCTAATGTGTTCCTCGAAGAAATCCGCCCAGTCCTTGAAAGAAGCCTTGGGGAGCTCTTCACTGAAATGGCGAACAAAATAACGGCGAAATTCACTTACAAAGAACTATTTCCTTAACGGTGTATCATAATTATTTGTCTTAATTTTTAATGTTTTAGTTCTTAAAGGTGTTATTAGAATTTTGTGATTCGAATGTTTCCGCACGTGCATTTGACTAGATTCTACCTATACTACTATTCTACCAGTGGTATTGGTTAGTAAGCATTGAGTTACTTAAAAAAACATACACATAAAAAGAATAGGTTTAAAAAAAACAAACGTGTGGCACTCGGGAACTGCCGCGGTAAAGCTATCTTTTATCAACTTATGCAATTATAATTAGACAATGATAATTTAATATTAAAACAATAATAAAACAAGACCACGCTATATTAAACATTAATAAAAGCAAAACATTAACTGTCCCCTTCACACTCATAAGCTAGAGATGGGCAGACTTTTCATGATGCGCATACAGTATGACGTCACGCCACGCGCTTATTCACAAACACTACACAAGCGCAACGTGTGAATGTGTTGAACGCGAGCTACAAGGTAGGCGGAGTGAGGGGTGTTAGGTTTTTTTCGTTACGGAATTTCATGATTCGGTCGCCGCGCTCAAGGCCCGCGATAAAAGCTATGCAATAGCTTAAAAACCCACACACACACTTGCTAAATTTGAAATTTTTCAATAATTTTACGTATTTCGTTTAAATATTAATTTTGAAAACATATATTTATTTATAGTCTCTGTTTAACGAAATTTATTATTATTTGTTTTATATACCGCGCTTGCATAAATTTATTCGGATTATCTTTGCGTGGTTTAGTTGGGAATAGTCATATAATCAATTGTGACTTCTGTTATAATGTTAATTGTACTTTATCCTTTATAATTAAGTAAATTAAATGGCAACTCAAATAAGAATCGAAACATCAATGTTATAAATGTATTTCTGAAGATAAGCACCGTGTAAATAAACCTTGCTATGTTTTATCTCCTTCGATGTCTTTTTGACGGAAATATGAGTGGTTTAGTTAAATGAATTGTTTTAAATTTCGTCAGGATTAAAACTGTAACAAAGGTGGTTTATTAACCTCTTTATGTCTGTGAAAATGCCCAAGTGTGGGAAATGAAGAAGCTTCAGTAAATTGAATCGAAATCTGTTGAAGCCTCAGTAAATTGCCAACAATTTTATTCCGATACAATTTATTACATATCCCATAAGTATTAATTCAAATTAATTAATTTCATTCCATTTCACTTCATTGTTTCATAGCAGACATGGCTTTGTCCTTTATAATTAAAGATTTGAATTTATAGGATCTAATTAAACAAAAAAATAAATCTGTTCCGATTTTATTAAGCAAAGTAAAGTTAAGAATTACACCCTGTATATGAAAAAATGTCCGGCGAAAGTGACCTATTAGCATGGCGCCACTGTAGCAAGAGGTGAATTCTACTTGGCACATTTTACTACATTTACAACTGCTACATTACATTCCATATCCCACCACTTGCTATGCTAGCGCAATTTTGTTGGGTTTTAGAGAAGTTGTTTTCTGCTTACAGCTATCTGGATGGATTTTGATTTGTTTTTCTTAATTAAAACACCTTTACTTACGCCCTTTATTGATATTGTATGTGTTCTGAAGTTAGCTGTCAATTTTAAGTAGTAGTTCTTTTTTTCCAACTGGAAAGGCAAAGGTGTTATACCATACAACCTAATCTTGTGTATATATTTTTTTATGAAAATGATATTATAGAGCGAAATGCAGTTAATTAATTTCAAATATTAATCAATTTGAAATATTAATCAATTGGCATGAAATGAAATATAATCTTAGTAAAATGGCGATTATTCACTAAAATAATCACAAATACTAAACAGTTAATAAACCATCGTTAGTTAGTACACATTTAAACTTCAAATACCACCAAATAGACAAAATAAAAGAATTCACACAACTTCGCTCCTCGCCTTCCCGCCAAAAAGTCCTTTTATTGTACATTCCAAACTGTCAAGGAAAAAGACTTAAATACAAAGGCCACAAATAAGAGAATTAAGTAGAACGAAACTGACGTATTGGAGTGTAACTATTCCCCCATTTTCATTGATAAGTCCTTAAGAGATCGATCAGTAGTATTGTTAATTTGTCATATTAATTTGTAACCGCAGAATGACAAACATATTATTGTTTATCCTGAATTCAGTATGAATCCTTGTACTCTGTAGTATTAAACCTAAGATTAAATACTCTTTAAATCATATAATCGAAACAAAATTATTTAACTTTTCGTAAATTAATCATTTTGTATCATATTATGTATAACATGGAATGACCAGTAGCGTAATTTATTGTAAGCTTGTAAATATTGGTAAATAAATAAATTCGGTGATAAATATATACTTGTGATAGTTTTGATTTCATTGTTTAACATCATTGAGACTGACCTCAAGCCTCCAAGTAGATGAGGGCATAAACGTTGTGATGTCCATAGGTTCCTTATTTGGACGGGATGCGAACATCACAGCTTATTTGGACGGGATGCGAACAAGCGAATTCAGAGTGAGAAAAAGGATTTTAAAAATGTTATTGCTGTCTCATCCTTTAAATCTTCCCGACTGGAGCATGAAAGAGACAACTGTATTTTAAACTGAAAATAACCAAATAGAAGGCGTAAAATCGAAATTGACTTTCCACACTGCCTTGCTTCTTTTTCTAAACTCTTAATCGACTGAATCGTGTCCTGCGGGTTAATTTGCTCGCCGAGCCCTACGTCACAAGCGACGGGTTCGACGAGAACGGTGACCGGTTCTGGTGGTACCTAAAAACACCGACAGTGGATCTGGAGGATCCCAAATAACGTGCTTTGGCTGACGTCGACTGTTTACCATTCGGTCCGCAGGATCGGGTATGCCTCGAAAACCGTAAAGGCAGGCTTCAATACAAAAACGGTTTTAATCATGTTTATGATTAGGCAAAAGCGAGGGAAATATTGCACTTGTAAACATACGACATTAGGTTAGTAGGAATGCGCCACCCGATATGACACGCCTTTACTAAGTGTTAGTTTAATAGTAAGACGGTTACCCCGACCTTCAAACCAAAATACGTTACTGCTTCAAGGCAGTAATAAGCAGGGCGGTGGTACCTACCCGTACGTACGGCCTTGCAAGACGCGGTATTTATGTTTAACATAAGTTTCTTTTATTATTTTTTATTTATAACTTCTTATACTAGAAAGTATAAAGGCGGACTTAATGCCACAGGCAATCTCTAACAGTCTACCTTAAGGGAGTGTAGAGATGAAGCTTGGTAGGTGTAATGTTAAGGTGATATTACTTAAACATATGTGTATATATAACATACATAATATTTATAGATACAAATACTCGTACTTAAATAAATACATATATATAAATATATAGATATACATAAATATATACATATAAAAACACTTATAAACAAATATTATCATTTAGATGACTCTGCTAACTCTCTGAGAAACAGTTCTCGAACCTTCGTCTTAAACGCTTCACGTGTAGTGGCCGACCTTATTTTGAGTGGGAGCGCATTCCATAGAAGAATAGACTGAATAGTGAATGAAGAATGTAAAATGTGATGAATGTGAAGTTTCCGAGTTTATATGACGTCATCACTCCAACTATTGAACGGTTTATATTCTCTTCACTTATTAAACAGCTTCTAACCCTACATATCCCATAGGCACAGCCCACTGAGTGTCTCAACAGATCTTCTCAGTGGGTCGCGTTTCCGATCCGATGCGCGATATTTGTTTGTAAAGTAAATTCGTTACTAATTAATGAAGTAAATTCGTTACTAATTAATGAAGTAAAGTCGTTACTAATTAATGAAGTAAAGTCGTTACTAATTAATAAATGTTACTAACTAATTAATTGTATTTATCTTTTTCAATGTAAATATTTAGGAAGAAGTTTGCCACATTGCTTAGGTGTCTTCGAATCCCATTTTTATTTATTCGTTCGTTTCTTTGAGCATCACGCAAAAAATAGACAAAGAACTGATTTGGATTAGGATCTTCGCGTTTAAGACTAGAATGAAATATTAACTAACTTTTACTAGCGATCTGGTTTTTTGAACCCTTCCAATAGATTTTTGGAAATTGACTGCAATGTAATTGATCGTAATGTTATCATCACAGCATAAGGACATCACATGGTTAATGCTACTGCCGAATTTGATACTTGGAATCGACATCCTAACTTTTTTATTAGCTTTAGCGATTAGGATTTTTGGAACGAAGTTCCTTACGGCAGGCTTGGAGGGGATAGGGATTTTGCTGCGCGACCGAACTGAAAAAATGTGATAGTAAAACCGTAAGAAAAAATCCGTGGAAAAAAGTGCGTGGAATAAAACCGTTAAATGAGACGTGCGCAGGCGCGACAGTCGCATACACAAGCGAGTAGTGTATAACACCTTTCTCTTTCTCCTTCTTTCTTTTCGTTCTCTAATCCCTTCTCTCTCTATTTAGTAATTATTTCTATTTCTATGTAATTTTATGTTGTCAACCAAAAATAAAGAGATATATTTTGTTATTTTAATTGATAATTTGAATTACTATTTTTTTTATTTTACGTAATTTATTATTTCCTCAAATACTGAATTTCCTAAATACTTTCCCGTACTTAAATAAAAACTAATCAGCAAAATTTAAGAGAAAAACCAAGAAAACCTACATAAAATTGAGCACCATTTCTTTTTTTGCAAATTGTGTCGATTCTACATTAGCTGAAGGAACTTCGTTCCTACCTGGTGTCCCACGACACCACATTATTATTTTATATAATCGTATTAATAGGCTTCCAAAGTCTATGAGTATCAACTTATAGTAATTTCGTTGGAGGAATGCCCTAACTTTTTGATTGCTTAGGTAGGTGGACGACCCTACTGGTCATCATCTGTTAAGTGGTTACTGGAGTCCATAGACATTTACAACGTAAAGCCGCCACCCATCTTGAGAAATGAGTTGTCAGTCTCAGTTTTATAGTACAACGGCTGCCCTACCCTTCAAGCCGTAACGCATTACTGCATCACGACAGAAATAGGACGGGTAGTGGGTCGTTTTCACTTTTGCGGCCAAAAAAGTAACGATTTCCTGAATTTAAACTTTCGTGTTCAGAATAAAAAATGCATCATCACAATCAAGTCCATCACTCATTTATTGATAATATTATATAATATTCGTTTATATTTTTGTTTTACGCATTTGATAACGCCAACACGGATGACAATAATTTAAATAGGAACTTTTTTTTAATAGCTTAGAAATCGTACTTCTTTTGTTTTTAATAATGTTCAGGATAATGACAGTGAATAATAATGTTAATTTTAAATCCCCAGCGAAGCGGACGAGTACTGCTAGTAATTAATAAAACTCCTCTAACATAGACGCGTATGTAGAACTCCAATATTATAGTTTTGCAGTTATCTTTATTGCAACGAACAAATCAAAATCTAAAACTAATCCGTGTCAGTCACAACAACGGTCTCGTTCTCAATAACTGCAAGCGTTGCGTAATGCAAAAAGTACCAATACAATTTGATCTGTCAAAGCTCACGATTATTATGTAAACAGATATCTATTCAAAATGGACCTATGCTCGTTCAGCATAAATTGACCTCAACCATCAAGCTGGTTACACACAAATAGAGGTCTATCCACGTCAACGTTATAACCATTTAAGCTTGATACCTAAACTCAATGAGTCGATATGAAAACGGCCGTCTATTAAATGTTGTCCCGTTATACAAGATTGCGTAATGTTATCATGGCGGAAACACAAGCATAGCGCTGCGTTGTGCAGTTTAGCGCATAAGTTTGATTAATGAGTTACCATATCATTAAAATTTGTTAATCAAAAGTAAATGTATTTAAAAATAATATCGTACTACACATAGCAACAATAACAACATACTTTATTTCACTTGAGGCACACGAACATGAGATCTTTTGTACGTGCACAGATAAGGTATTAATAAATAAATAAATCACAAAAAAAATCTAATGAAAAGTAATGGTAAATATTATATCACTAGCTGACCCGGCAGACTTCGTAGTGCCTGAAGCGTTAAATAAAATACCTAAACTTTTGTATAAAATAAACAAAAGGAATCCGTCCGACGGGGGACACATCAAAGGATAAATAAAATTGTTATTTTTATTATATTTGTTATATATTATATTTATCTATAGTACCTTTTAAACCTTCCCTGGACTTCCACAAATAATTTAAGACCAAAATTAGGCGAATCGGTCCAGCCGTTCTCGAGTTTTAGCGAGACTAACGAACAGCAATTCATTTCTACATATAGAAGATAGAAGATTAGCAGAAAAACGATAATTAGGCACATGTCTCCAAGACCCGTTGAGCGCCTGGTTCTGCGCTGTTTGTATCCAGGAGAATCCTGCGACGTTCACTAGGGTTTCGGTCCACTTGGCGCTCCAGTAATATAAAATATCACCTTACCATTGCTGAATCTCAGTTGGCTAATGTTATGTTGAGTTATTTTAACAAACATAATTTGTAAATTATTTAAATTAAACATTTCCTTGAAACAGTATTAGGATGTCTTTATTTGAATATTTTTGTTAGTTTCCCGGATACACGGGTCGACTGACCGCCTTTTGATTCGAACTTAATTCACAACGGCAGTAGCTGTATTTTGCAACATAATTCACGTAACTATAGTTGTTTTTGTTTACGTATTGTATAATAAATGTACTGAAATTGAAAATGAAATTGAAAAAATTATAATCGTTCATTTTCTCAGATGTTAATTGCGATTGAATACAAAATTTTGTAAAGAAATACACGCCAATGCGAATGAAGGCTTAACTTGACGTTAAATCTATGTCAAGACATCAGGTAAAAAGAAAAAATTAGTTATACCCGTCCGCTTCGGTGGGCATTTAAAATTAATATTATTATTTCTCACCCCCACAAAGACTCATCATTAACGCCCCCGCAACTGGTGCTGGGAGTCCAACACTCATATAAATAGCCCATCCATTAAGCCTATCCTATTTTCTACATGGATACTAAGTTTCAAGTCAATCGGATGCATGATTCAGTAGTTATAACGGAACATCCGTAAAAACCACTGTAGATTTATATATTAGTATAGATTACAATTAATTAAACTCACGTTACAAAAAACAAAAAAATACATTAGTAAGGTTAGCCAATATATAAAAGATTTAATTTAAAAAGAGTTCGGTACATAGCAAAGTCGCATATTTTTGCCGCGAAGCGTTTAAGCGTTCAGTTCTGAAGGGTTGGCTCTCCTGACGTGTGACAATTCAGGTCACACATTTCCTGTCTACCTAGAGTCGTGCAATATAGTCGGGTAATCAAATGTACTTGATGATAAAAACAAATTGATACAAAAAAGCTAACCTAAAATATACCTTAATATATTTGTATTTCAGAGAAGTTTTCAACATGGATGTTTTGAATTTGTTTTTTGTTTTTTTTTTTCCTTAAAAATTGCCCAATTGCACATTGAACGTAGGGGCGCGTTTCCCTTCTACATATACCAGTAATTCGGGCATCGGTGCACATTCACCGTTCGCCGTCCGACGGTTACCAACGTATACCTTAACAATAACAGCAGTAAAGTACAATAACACAGTACCAACAATGAGAGTGTTCGTTTTTTTAATTTTGTATGCGGTCTCTGTTTATGGGAGAGTGACGCGTGAGTAATACTTTTCTTGTTAACATCTTGCCGGTGACGATTTTTAATAAGAAAAAAAAAATTGCGAATGAAAGCCGTCTCGTTATTTGGAATACCTGAAAATATCGGTAAGGTATAATTGTTTAGTGCAAAACAACCATAGCCCTATTGAATGTTTGACAAAACAGATATGACTGAATAAAAAAAGGGAATTATTTCGTTTCTATTTGCAAGAAATCGTTTTGAAATATTGATATTTTGATAAAGCTTTTATTAACAATATATAATAATTACATTTAATAATTAAATTCATCGGACTGTTGTGTGTTTGTTGATCGTGTGTGTGCTATAATGATATAAGGTTCTTGCTTCATTAGACTGTAAAGATGGCAACATATATTGCTTAGATATATTTCTCAGTAATACTAGCAAAGCTTTTTATTCCATTGACCTGCGACAAAGAGTATACATACTAGACTAGACGCATACAGCAGAATAATTTCTGCTCGTACCGTTTTCGCTTTCAAAGATTACCCAATAAGGCTTATTAGAATTAAATGTGACATTTTACTGTAGGTGACATTTTACATACTATATAACGACTTTTTAGATAATCTACAGTGGCATTTTACATATTGTACGGTGACATTTAGATAAAAAAAAGGACACACATCCCACACGATCGTCTATCCTCAAATTAGGATTCCTTTTACATCGGTTTATAGAATTGAGTAAGCCCATCAGTCCATCTTAATTGAAAAACGAAGAATCCGAAAATGTTTAAATACGTCATGTTAAAGTTTGTTGCAGTACGTGTGCTCTGGCTTAGGATAGATGCTATTGCTATTCTTTGAAGTTATTCTTATTATTCTTCTAGTTATTCTCCTTATTCTATCTGCGGCAGTAACTGCATTCACGAGAACTCAAATAGTTCAAAGTTCCTGTGAGAAATGTATTGACGACGCTACTAATGTTGTTACTAATGATAATGTTGCGTTAGCCTCTCAAGCTAGCCTATCAAGGCTACTTATTAAACGATTCCAATATGTACACAGTCTAGTTAAAAAGTCTAAATATTAATGCAAAAAGAAATTAATGATAATATTATTACATCTATATTTCATATTCATTATGTTGATTCAAATTCAGGTCGATGTTTGGTTAATATTTTAGTGAGGGTATTTTAAAATGGACTGGGGTGATAATGGGAACATACTTTTAATTGCTGTTATATAGCATTACATATATTCGGTGTGCAGACAAATGCAACTTTAGCTTCTCCATGGTTTATTCCAAATATATTTCAACTTAAATTACTGAGTAATCTAAAACTTAATCCGTAGTTTTCAAGGCAGAATTGATCTCGTATGTGGGACAAGCCAGTAGTACGCCTTATTTATCACTCGTTTACTATTCTGTATTCGATTTATTTAATGCTACACGAATGTTAAGCTTTAAAGCGTGTCAGGGCACGTTATATTTTTTAACGTTGTGTTTTATTTACGCTAAACAATTAAGGATAATACTCTAATTTGTGGACTTTTTTCCTAACTAATAGTACCTATTCTAGTGACCTCGAGGGGTCATATTAGATTCACCGAGCGAGTAAGTGAGCTCACGGGGTCTATCCTGGGGACATTGCTAACACTAGCCCTAGCAAGAGCAATGCTTGGCGGAATCTACTACCGGATAGGAAACGCGACCCAATGAGAAGATCCGGCAAGAAACTCAGTGGGCTTTGAGGACAGAGGATCGTCGATGTCTATTGATGCCTGCGAGCAATACGTCGTGAAGACGAAAACCTAAGCCAAACGAATTGCCAGACCAAAATATATGTGTTATTAGTTCAAGGTACTGTTAGTTCTTACTGTGAGCAGACAAACTTAAATGTCATTAAATAATGGTTGTAATTTTTTTTTATTACGATAGTTAGAACAATACTTTAATTTTGTCGAAAAGTTTCCGAAATACAGGCAAATAGAAATAAAAAAAAGTATTTCGTCTCAGAGTCCTTCTGGTGTTAAATGCACAGTTCACGCGATTGGGAGCGCGCTATCTATGTGAAATGATGATTAACAAGCTCAACCATTAAAAGACAAATCTGCACCCTCACCCGAAGCGACGCCTGAATCCCACCTGAGATAGAACCCGGGTGAGGTAGGGGAGTTACATTGGTCATGGCGTAACGGAATTCCATTAATAAAATCTAATTAATTTTAGTGTTTCATGCCTGGCATTCAATGTAAGTCAAGGTGTAGCGACATACACTTTATAGTTAATTAGTGTATCGTTAATTAGGTAAATTTTGAAACCCTACTGGGTAGCTAGTACGTTTACCCACAACACAAAAAAACAACAGAGCACAGCATGTTTATGATTCATATCGATTGTTACTCTGTAAAATAAAACATTCAGTGACATCGGTCTTAAATTCTGGGTTATCCAATTTGAATTACATACAAAGCGTGTAAATTTTGACAGGGCGTGTTTTGAGATAGCACTCACAGGATTCGAACTACTAGCGATCATTTTAAACTGCACACGTATGTCTTACAAGAATTCCAACCTTAGTACTTGTATGTAAATTTTGCTGAGGAAATCGAATGGGCACAAGGCTTTTTCCGCTTACTGCCCCCCCTACTTAGCGTGTGTTCATATATCATTTGTTGATAATCAGATGTTTGTATCAAGCCAATTGTCGGACGTCATTTAGTGTCGTTTCCTATATTCATTATTGATTAGATCCGCTTGTCGATTTAGTATTTACTAGATGATGACCGAGCTTTGCTCGTTTTTTTTTTATAACACCATCTTGTTGTATCTTTAAAGCGGTTAGTTGCCCTCAATTAAGAAAAATAGTATTATTATTTACCAATAGATGTCGGGAAGAGTTGATTATTGAAAACACGAATAAAACAACATTTTCTGAAAATAAATCGTAGGTAGATCGAATTATCGTCCCCGAAATCCTCTGTATACTAAATTTTATGAAAATCGTTGGAGCCCTTTCCGAGATTCAGATTATATAGGTATATATTAATATACAAGAATTGCTCGTTTAAAGGTATAAGATTTCGTTTTTTTTTGTCATACTTGGACAAGAGTATTGATGGCTTAAAGTATTAATAGCATATATGTATTATTTGGTATCATATCCTTAAAATACGTGCTTGGGATTTCGTTGTCTTCACTATTATTATTAATTTTAATCAGGCTTACAATAATCTTGTTTTATAATAATCAATGTACAATACGGTTGTCGTAGTTCTTATTTTAACTCTCAACAACAAATATAGATGTCATATCCAAATGTCATTCCGCTATTACAACTGTCATAACAGATGACGTTCCGTCATTACGACGACAATATGAGGTCTGTTAAACTCAGTCGAGCAAGCTTGTGAGAGTGGCCGCGATTATGCAGCGTCTGTAACGTAACCGGCTACTGTTTTTTTTTTGTTTTTTTTTCCATTCCTCGCTTTTGTTGGTACTACGGAAACTTACTATTACAGAACACGGCTGCTTATCAAATATTATTATAGGTTATATCACTTTCTGAAATATAAGGTCCCAGTTTTCAATGATTGAAGAAATAATAGGATAAGTCCGCCGGTCACCGTCCTCGCCGAACGCGTCGCTTGCGACGAGTAAATTAACCCTCAGACACAGCCCACTGAGTTTCTCACCGGATCTTCTCAGTGGGTCGCGTTTCCGATCCGGTGGTAGATTCTGCGAAGCATTGCTCTTGCTAGGACCGCTGTTAGCAACACTCTCGGTTTGAGCCCCGCGAGTTCACCTACTCGCCCGGTTACGCTGACATAGCCTATCAAGGCTATCAGTTTAGGTAGGAAACAAAAGGAGAAGTCCACGAGTCCCCTCTCCGAATGAAGTTTAACAATCCCTACGTTGTGCAGTGGTTAAGCGTTAATAGGTGAGATGACCGCTTATTACCCTTTGACCATATACGTGTATGAGTCTCCTTTTTTTTCTCTACCTAATAGTTGGTAGTTTAAGGGACTATTCCAATTATGCGCATATGGGTAGATGTGCTCACTGGTTCATCGTGAGAAAACTTGCTAACACTGATCCTAGTAAGCTGGATCTAAACCCGGATCGGAATCACGACCCACTGAGAAGATTCGGCAAGAAACTCAGTGGATTGTGTCTCCACGGGCCTGCCATCTCTGGCAATAAAAGAAAATTTAAGAAATGAGTAGTACGGGTCTATCATACTGAACAAATATACTACGTATTACACTATCTGTAATATTTAGGCCAGAGTAAAAAGAAATCTGTATCTTATTTAATTAATTTATACCTTGACCAACATCCAATTGAAACTGACATAAGGCGTAAATTTGTTAATTCTGATAACTAATTCAAAATCGAATCAAATTTGGTAGATTATTTCCAGAAGGTTGCGTGTCTATATCAATACTTGGTGCACTACTTTATAGGAAACCACAAAGGGAAGGTCTTCCGACCGATCTGGCGTGGGTGTTTAGTATCTGTATATGTTTATTTTGAAACATTTCCATTCTATCAGCCCACAGACGTCTACTGCTGGACATAGGTCTTCCCCAAGGCTCGTCACAAAGATCGGTCCTGCGCTGTCTGCACACAGCAGTGGACGTCTGTGGGCTGATAAGTAGAAGAAGACCATCTGTGATTTATCCAAGATTTTTTGTTCGATGTCTCCCAAATATTGTTCTTCCGAAGTTGTATGTAAGATTTTCTTGAATACCTCGTTAATGCATTTTTTTGCATTATAAGTATGTTGTAACGTGATGAGGAGGCGTCCTAAAAAGGTTTGGATGAACTGTGTGAAAGAGAATATGTGAGATGCGACGGTGCCAGTGCAGAGATGACGTATGATAGACGTGAATAGAAAATGAGGACATACTGGACCGACTATTCTACATATAGGGCAAGAAAAAGACCATGTTGTGCAAGAAGAAGACGATGTTAATGCAATTTAGCTCCTAGATAAAATTCTTTTATTCTATGACCAGTGAAACTTGGTCACGCTCTGGTATGACTTTCGCTAATTATATGAAAAATATCACTTGTTGTGCGTCAATCGAACTATATAATAGGTATGATGATACGGATACGCTTTTCTGATGTATAAGCTATTATTATTACATTCATCATGAAAATCCGTCCAGTAACTTTTGCGAGAAATGTCAAATAGTAACAAACATCCATAAGCTTTTATGTTCACTCTTATTAATATTAAAAAATAACTAAAGCTACACTAAAGATATCGAATTCAATCGAACAGTTTTTTTCAAATAATACTTTTCATTAACATTATATTGTTGATCTAAATATAAATCTTTATACTGCAGGAGACAATGACGATTCTCAACAAAATACTCATAGGCCATAAAACACTATCAGAGCATTTAAATCAAGCAAGATGTGTTTTACTATTATTACAACTAGTGTTAAACTATTTGCGTCAACTAAAAAAAAAACAGTAATTTAACAAAACCTTGATGCTTGTGACAACGTTTTCCTTTATAAATTTACAGCCGACTTCTTTCCTCAATGCAAGAGAAGCGATCCACAGATAGACAAGTGCGTTTTGGACGCCGTCGAGACAATGAGGCCTCGTCTGAAGACGGGCATTCCTGAAGTCAACATTCCGCCTTTAGACCCCTTCATGGTGCCAACGTTGAAACTGGACAGGACTGCTCCAAATCTGCGATTGAAAGCCACGATCAAACAAACTAAAGCCTTCGGGGGAAGTAACTTTAAGATTGAAAAGTTGAAGTGAGTATTATTTTTTTCTCCTACCTACACCGAAAGTTCGGTTTTCTTCCCGCTGTACAGGGAAGAAAGTGTTACATTTCCTCCCTGGGTACTGACAAGTGCGCATGCGCGTTAGTATCTAAGTCTGCTCTCACGCACCTGAAATACTCCGCCATTGTTGTGCTTGGGTAATTTGCAATATTGAGTTTAGTGTAAAAGTGAAATAAACAAAAGGCAATAAAATTTTATAGTGAAGTATTAAACAAAGATGAGTACATCAGACAGTTCTTATTCAATTAGTAGTCGTTTATTTAAAAATTAAAAAATAGTTAAATTGTTTTTTATAAGTAAATGGGGGGCTTCCGCCCCCCCCTACTCCCCTCCAGGGCTTCGCCCCTGGACCCCGCGTAGGAGAAAAAATAGTATATGCACCGCGGGAAAAAAGTAGGACATCTCATCCCGCATCCTGCAATTTTACACGTGGGAGGAAATGTCCTACTTTTCTCCCTTGGTGCACAATGTACTATTATTTTTGTATTTGCGATGAGGGGGTGCGGTTTCATACTGTAGTGAGGCATCGCCGCTCCCTTTGAGGTGTGAGGTTGAAATTTCAATTGCATTTTAAAATTGACATCATTTGACAGCGGATTAAATGGTACAACATACGTGGAAATGATACCTAAATTTCTGAGCTGATAACGCATCCTAATACCAGCAATTTTTCATTGTTTTTGGTTACACAATGATGTCAGTCGTCAGGTTTTCCAATTCTTGTGGTGTGTTTTCATTAAAAAGATTTTTTTTTAAATTTTTCTTTCCTCCCCGTATGCTATTTCATTGAAAAAGTCCATATCGTTTATAAAAATAAATTTTAATAATTTTAAAATTTAAATAAATTTTAATTTGAATTAAAAATGGTGTAAGAAAAAACGACTTTATTGTAAAAACATCGTATTTTTTTTTATAATAATATTTATCGTGATTTACTTTATTAACTTGTTATATCCCTTTCAGGATTAACTTGAATAATAAGTACACAGGGGAGATTAAAATGGTTTTCCCAAAGTTGATGGTGGTTGCGGATTACGACGTGCGTGGCTCTAGAATTCTCACCCTGGACATAAATGGAAAAGGAAAACTCAGAGGAGAATTCAGTATGTATTTGGTTAAGTAAACCACGTAGATTATTGTTTATTTAAAAACAATGAACTGTTAAAAAGGTCCTGTATTTGGTTTTTCGTTATTGAAATGGACCGAAATTCATCTTCCACTCGATGTTCACCGATTACTGGAGACCTTAAGATAGATAGAAGTTTTTACTGGTGGTAGGACGTCTTCTGAGTCCACCCGGGTAGGTACCACCGCCCCGCCTATTTCTGCCGTGAAGCAGTAATGCGTTTCGGTTTGAAGGGTGGGCCAGCCGTTGTAACTATACTGAGACCTTAGAACTTATGTTTCAAGGTGTGTGGCGCATTTACGTTGTAGATGTCTATGGGCTCCAGTAACCACTTAACAGCAGGTGGGCTGTGAGCTCGTCCACACATCTAAGCAATAAAAAAAAATCGCAGAATCAGCCACTTTAAATAATATATCCTACCTTAACAGGAGACAGGATTGCTTCGTAGCCCAAACGGGCAAGGCGAGCAGTTCGATTCTGTTTTATATGCTTTGAGATTTTTGTATCAACGATTACTTAGATCTTTTGCTAAGCAAACTTTCGGCCGTGTTGAAATTTCAACTCTACTTTTAAGACCTTAAGCGTTGAATACAATTTTCATTTACAGTAGAAACAGATACTGAAAATCGTATCGAAAGCTGATTAGAATAATGTCATTTCATCTAAAAGTAATTATCCATCGAAATTGTTAATTAGTTGAACGAATAGTTAATGTTTGTTCCAGTGAATCTAGACCAAGGTTAGATCAGTATCTGGGCGATTTTCTAAATTCAGCCGACTGTTTGTTTTGTTTTGACCTGTCAGTATTATTTTCAGACTACCGAATAACTATATTAGAATGTAAAATTTCATTCTCTAATTTTAATTGAATCGACGACCGGTTATATTCGTTTCAATGCATTTTTAATGGTATTATCAATAAATTCAAGTATTTGTATACATTTATGGTTGTCGTAATGAATTAGTTTACTTTTTCGAATTGTAGTTTACCGAATTTTAATTTAAACCTTTTTGATTTTTTGCATTTTGATTTAAGCAGCTGTATCATTTGAACTAAATCACAAAAGATACTTCTGTAACGCAGTCAGATTTTTCTGAGACTTTTGCTAAATGCATTATCACTCATTTGTTGAAACAGTTCTTGCGACATTTGTTGCTCTTTGATATAACTAAGTAGATGTTTTCAAATCTCAGCAGGATCGAATAAATGGCAGGCTAGCTAGATGTATGGACATTATAAAGAAATGTAGTTACTTTATTATGATTTCTTTATTCTATCTAGCTGGAATAACAGTGGTTGCGAAGGGTCTAGCTAAGCCCATACAAAAGGACGGAGTTGAATATCTTCAGGTGGACAAGATTTTGACAAGAGTTAGAGTTAGTAATGCCCAGATCGGTTTCGATGACACGGAAAGACCACTGGCTGGTAAGTATACAACATTAACAAACAACAAACTTTGTTCTACGAATGTAAGGTTTTTTACAAATGAAAAATCATTACCCATTAGGGGAAGGCAGCGGCTTAACTGTGCTTTTGGCATTGCTGATGTCAATGAACTATTCGTAATTAAATAAACAAATTTAATTTGTTTATAAATTTCGAACTTTGAATTTGACTCTATCTTACTTTAACCTTGCAAATTCATGTTTAATTTCACATCATTTTCATGATATCCATTGTTACAAAGTTTTACTTATAAACGAAATGTAGTTAGTCCAATAGGTGAACCGACCACCTATTTGATATTACCTTTTTATTAACTTTTGGTATTAAATTAAATTATATAAAAAAACAATAATTAATAGAATTTGCTTCATATTTTATTGTTCTATTTTTAATGACTTACAAGCCCACTATCGCGTTCAATAAAAATCGCATCTAATCTAATTAAAACGAATGTAATTCTAATTCTTGTAGCCGCATCGGCTGCGTCATTCTTCAACTCGAGTCCTGGAGTCGTTCTGGACATCCTTAATCCTTTAATAGAAGAGACAAGTGCAGCCGTCATCAAAGCCTTCGTCAACAAGATCCTTGGAAACATACCCTTGCACGAGATACTCGTTGATGACGTACCATCCGCATAGAAAACTTCGGTATTATTTATGAATAGATTCGATAAGGATTTACTGTAAGTTCTACTTTTCGTAGAAATGCGGAATGTCTCCATAAACATATTGAACAATGTTAAAATTATGTTTCCAAAGCCTTATGTTGTTTGATGGTTTAGTACGAAGGATTTAGTACAATCGAAATAGCCATAATTAAATTTTATAGACTTTAGACATTGATAGAGATTCTGTAATATGAGAAATTACATCATATGGATTTTTTTAGAAACTATAATCCTAATTTCTTCGACAGTAATTATCGCAATTAAGAAATGATGTGTTTTTATATTACGTTAAGTGATTGAGTTTAAAAATATGTAATTTAAACTCTATTTTAATAATCTATCTATAAATATAAAAATGAATTGCTGTTCGTTAGTCTCGCTAAAACTCGAGAACGGCTGATCCGATTTGGCTAATTTTGGTCTTGAATTATTTGTGGAAGTCCAGAGAAGGTTTAAAAGGTAGATACAAATGAAAATGCTCGGAATTAAATAAAAATAACAATTGTGTCCCCCGTCGGACGAATTCCTTTTGTTTGTTTTAAGTTTATTTTATACAAAATTTTAGGTCTTTTATTTATCGATTGAGGCACTACGAAGTCTGCCGGGTCAGCTAGTATTAAAATAAAAGGGCTACAATAGTAATTGCTGTGATGAATTTGTAAATGGAAATTCAATTGTTTTTGATTTATTTGTTATTATTGGCCTTATTGGCACCAAAGATATTGTTTAGTACCTGTATGTATTGTGTAGCGTAAGTGTTTTATACTAAATTATGTAAGTTAACAAACAAATTTAGTGTTTTATTTATGTGTCTTTCAGGTATAACGTAAACAGAGACTCACAACTCACTATCAGGTGGACCATACGCTCGCCTGTCTACAAGGGCAATCAAAAAAAAACATAAAAATAATATTAATTGCAACACTCCCGGTTTGAGCCCCGTGAGCTCACCTACTAGTTCGGTGAATCTAGAATAACCCCTCGAGGTTACTAGAATAGGTAGGAAAATAAAAAAAAGATGTCTGATGATCAGGTTCACAGTTCGTTAGCTGTCGTCGAGCATCAAAGGAAACTTCATCTTGCACAGTAATTGTTAAAAGTAATCTATGGTAATATTACAAATATTAAAGATAGTAAGTCGGTCTATTTCGTTTTGTCGTTCCCCTTCCGTTTCCCTTGCACCACCAACCACTCAATGGAGTCTTGTCTATACATACATAGTAATATGTCGATATTAATTTAGGTTTAGAAAATTCCTGACAAAAACGTTTAAAATGAGCCTGTATACTTAGTCTGGCCATAAATACTGTTACAATTAAAAATAAACAAAATTCTATTGCAAATAACATTTATTACTTTTACAGTGTGTTAGTTTAATACATAAATATAAAACAATTTAAAGTATAAAAAGCTTATTCGAAGTGGTCTCCATTGGCTGCAATACAGTCCTTTAAACGTTGAGGCCAGTTATCAATAGAAGCATGCACTCTTTCCATGGGAAAATTTTTCACTGGCAATCGTACGGATTGTTTTAGGGACTCCAAATTATCATGGCGCTTAGAGCAAGCAGTACTCTCTAAAACTGACCATAAATCATAATCCAGCGGATTAAGATCGGGACTGGACGACGGCCAGTCTTCAGCTCTGATGAAGTCCGAAACGTTCGTTTCCAACCAAGACTGCGTAGAACGAGCTTTATGACCTGGCGCCGAGTCTCGCTGGAAGGACCATTCTTGATTATTGAACATTGTGTTGTTAAGGGGCTTAGTAAAGCCCCTTAACAGCACCCCTTGAGAAGGTAGTAACCTTCTCAAGAACGGTACAAATTTTTCTAATGAAATACGTACTCAACAAATGTTCACAATTGACTTCCACGGTGAAGGAATAACATCGTGTAATAAAAATCAAACCGGCAAAATTATAATTTGCGTAATCACTGGCGGTAGGACCTCTTGGGAGTCCGCACGGGTAGGTACCACCACCCTGCCTATTTCCGCCGTGAAGCAGTAATGCGTTTCGGTTCGAAGGGTGGGGTAGCCGTTGTAACTATACTGAGACCTTAGAACTTATATCTCGAGGTGGGTGGCGCATTTACGTTGTAGATGTCTATGGGCTCCAGTAACCACTTAACACCAGGTGGGCTGTGAGTTCGTCCATCCATCTAAGCAATAAAAAAAAAGATCATATTCAGTATACGTATCTACATGTTTAGACAAAAAAGGAGTTTTAGCTTCCTCGATTGCAAATGTAAACACAATTGGCTTATATATAAAAAATCCAAGTTCAAATTAATCATTCAAGCTATGCTCATAAGCACTGATGGTTACCTTACGCCATCCTTATATGGCGATATCAACATGTCCGTAACTTTTATAAAGAATAATTCAGTGCACGATCCCTTAGATCGATTCTGTGTTCTACACCATCGTTAGTCAAAATGGGAGATCGTTTGATTAGAGTGTTATTTCTTTGGGCTACTTTGGAATGTGTGTTCGCACGACATCACCCGATTTACCAGACTCATAATGGAAGAAATGAAAGTGAACAGATGCGTGAGTTTAATTTACCAATCCAAAAATATATTAAATATTAGCTGTACCCGCCCGCATCGCTGGGCATTTAAAATTAACATTATTATTTCTCACCCCCACAAATATTCTCATCATTAACGCCTCCGCAACTGGTGTAGGGAGTCCAACACTCATTTAAATATGAGCCTATCCATTAAGAACATGTGTTTTCTGCATATATACCAAGTTTCAAGTCAATCGGATGCATGGTTCAGTAATTATAACGAAACATCCGTAAAAACCACTGTAGGTTTATATATTAGTATAGATTCGTGTTTATACACTTTTATATTGCTTAGATGGGTGAATGGGCTCACGGCCCGCCTAATGTTAAGTGGTTACCGGAGCCTATAGGTATCTACAACGTAAATGCCGCCACCCACCTTCATACATCAATTCATACAGTAGAACAAATCTTTCAATGGGCTTGAAGGAGGCACAGTACCCAAGATACTGACTGCATTACTTCGTTGGACAGCCAGACTCACTCTTTGTGCAAAGTGCCAGCCAGCCTTAGCATCACGTGTAGCCTTCTTCAAGCGTTTGGAGATTTCTGACAAAAAAAAGGGTGTGTGTGTGTGTGTGTGTGCAAGTCACACACGCTAGAAGTGAAACTTGTAAATAAGATATAGATCTATGACTATCCCACTACACAGGAGAATACATATGGACAATGTCTAGTAGACGATAGTGGGGATGCTACGAAGAGTCGCATAAAGAGGAGACCGAGAATGTCTAATGTGTTCTATCTCATTCTCTCGCCGGCTGAATCCTATACATTTATGTGTTTGTGTCTCTATGGACTTATTTTTTCGTTTCATCGAGTTTTAAATCACAACGATTCTAAAGAAGTTTCACTTCAAGATTGAGTCTTAATCTTCCTTAGTGCCAACATCGGTATGCTACTATAGCGACCCGGGGGTGGCGGATTGCATTAAACGGGTCGCGGAACAAGCTAAGCACCTACTCGCATTGGGAATACCATCGCTCAACATCCAGTCTCTAGAGCCTCTCAAGATACCCAGCATACGATTGCGTCAGCACAACGCACCCAATAAGAACTTCAAATATGACGCCTGGCTGTCTGAAGTCGCTCTCAGCGGGTTGACAAACTATACTGTCAATAAACTTGAGTTAGTATAATTAAAATTATTTTGACCACTTAATCTCGCGTTTTTAGTGTCATTATTGTTGTAGTTTTGAATAATTTATAGTTTTCGAGGTTAGTGATTTTGATTAAGCATTTTAATGATTTCCTTTATTTTATTATTATCCTTTATTTTAATGATTAGTCTTTTTCGAGGAACGAGGAATTCTCTATCAAAATAATCAATAACTAAGTGTATGAGTACATAAATGGAATTTAATAAACGTAATTTAGGTATATATAAGTTTACATATAGACATGCGATTCTGTTTTTTTTGTCTAGGTGATTGAATGAACTCATCGGTGCCCATGGAAATCATTAATGTTAATACCATCACCAACTTAAAGATATAAAGACTTCAAGACACGAAAGACAGCAGAGTTCTAAATCTTAGTTCTGTAGTACAACTTCTGCTTACGCCTTCAAACTGGAACGCATTAATGCTTCGCTGTAGAGATGGGCAGAGTTATGGTACCTACCCGTGCTGACTCACAAGTCGTCCTACCACCAGTAGGCAGTGCTTACACAATTATTTTTTTAAGTTAATAATTTAAGCAACAAGATATAGGCTTATTGTCTTGTCGATTGTGATTTTCCCAGCTTACATGCTTAAAGTACTAATAATTATACCAGTAACTTATGGTGATTAAGCAATATTGCGTTATAGCGTATATCCTGAAGACCTTAAAGTGACAGCGAACATTAGTTTGCCACGACTGGTGATGACCGGGGACTACATGGTAATCGGAGAATTCCAGATGCTTCCCGTTGAATCTATTGGGAAAATGGCTGCTAATTTCAGTATGTTTTTTTTTATTTTTATTGACACAACCAAACGACGCATTATATCGAGGGGTGAGAAGTTATATGGATCTTTGTAATTAAAGGTCTGTTTTATTTGGCATTAGCATCAGCAATTCCATATCATTCTTCTTCTTAGTCGCATACTTTATTGCTGAAGGTCGTGTCCCTGAAAGCCTCGTGGCTCTTTGTACCATCAGCTTCCATTTCCTTCGCTCCTCGGCTTCTCTCAGGGCGGTCCTTTTTTCTTTCTTTGTAATCAGGTCTGGAGAAGTGGCAAATGGGTTACTGATTGGAAGCAAACCCTGCTGATTCCACTTCATAAGAAAGGCTCGATATTATTAATGGAACTTCAATTATGTTTACACCATTCAAATAAGTAAACAATTTTTTTATATTATATTTTTTTCTAATTTTAAACTTTAAATGGCACTCTTGTAAAGTCGCAAATGTCGCTTAGAAAAAATATCCTTTCACCCTTCGTTGTATAGTTTGTATACGTCTTATTTTAAAACTATAATTAAATTAAAACTCTAATTTAAATATTAAGTACAGATTGAGCTAGCATATAAGAAAGCATTCTATTTTAATAGTAAGATAAAGAAATGATTTGCAATATTCCTCTCTTCTTGTTCAATTATAATGATTATTTATTATTTGACAAGTCCAATTTGGATTTTCCAAACTAAAGTTTTTGTTGGTGGTCGAAAATTGCAGTTGTTTCTGATTATTTTCATGTTTGGCCAATGTTTGATACACAATTGTTATAACACCAAAATTATTAACAAATATCACCAAGAGTTCGTAATGTTAACTCTAAGGATTTGAAGAATTTCAATATTATAAAATATTTTTTTGCTTTAATATTTATTTTCTGTAGCAGCGGTCGTTCGGTAATTTTTTTTTAATTTAAATCTATACTAATATTATAAAG
Source organism: Bombyx mori (assembly GCF_030269925.1). Taxonomy (NCBI): domain Eukaryota; kingdom Metazoa; phylum Arthropoda; class Insecta; order Lepidoptera; family Bombycidae; genus Bombyx; species Bombyx mori. The sequence continues at coordinate 13,516,182 of NC_085121.1, forward strand.
AGGAAAGATTTGTCTGTTTGTTTGTTTCGAATAGGCTCCGAAACTACTGGACCGATTTGAAAAATTATTTTTCCATTAGAAGCCGACATTGTCCCTGATGAACATAGGCTACTTTTTTTTTTATTTTTTTATTTTTTTTGGTTTAATGTGTGTTTTAATGTTTCCGAAGCGAAGCGAGGGCGGGTCGCTAGTTATTCTATAAATAGAATTACCTAATGAAAAGGCAGTCTTCAAATGGAACAGCTAATTTCGGAAAAAAGTTAATTCGACCTTACGCTTTTGGTACCTAGAACTAAATTTCTACATTTCATTAGGTGAGTGCACAATCGCCTTGGAAGCGTTAGGCGCCAGAGTGCACACGAGAATGGTGATAAGGGACGCAAGGGTGCGGCTTCGCTGTGCTGGTCCGGTTGGAGCCAACCTCATGGAAGCTCACTCGACAACCGACGAAATGGGTTTGTGACAGTGTTAATAGTTGTTATAGTTTTTACTGGTGGCAGGACCTCTTGAGAGTCTGCGCGGCTAGGTACCGCCGCCCTGCCTATTTCTGCCGTGAAACAGTAATGCGTTTTGGTTTGAAGGGTGAGGCAGCCATTGTAACTATACTGAGATATTAGAACTTGTATCTCAATGTGGATGGCGGCATTTACGTTATAGATGCCTATGGGCTCCGATAATTATTTAACACCAGGTGGGCCGAAAGCTCGTCCATCCATTTACGCAATAAAAATTTAAATAAAAACCATCATAGCCATCTCTAGCTGTTTTTACTACTGTGTCTTCACGTATTGTGTGGGTAGTTGTAGCTCTTGGACCTTATGCTCCCAATATTAAGGGTTGTCGGGTCACAAATGAATCAGTGCGTCATTTTTACTGTTCTTCAGAAATGGTAACCGATCACATAGTGAGCATGCACTCCGAGGATCTGGTCAGGGAGGTGCAGCCGGCCATCGAGACTGCCCTCGCGATGGTACTCGAAGATATCGCCAATAAATTCCTGAAGCACGTCCCGGCCGAAATGGTGTTCCCGAATTAGTAGCACACTCAAAAAAAAACCAAAAAACTATAATACATGACCACATTAATATAATTTAATCTATATCTATACTAATATTATAAAGAGGAAAGATTTGTTTGTTTGTTTGTTTCGAATAGGCTCCGAAACTACTGGACCGATTTGAAAAATTCTTTTTCCATTAGAAGCCGACATTGTCCCTGATGAACATAGGCTACTTTTTTTAAAAAAAAATTTTTTTTTTTTGGTTTCATGTGTGTTTTAATGTTTCCGAAGCGAATCGAGGGCGGGTCGCTAGTTTATAATAATTTTATTAGTTAATACAAATTTTTTATAACTAAATCTAGGTAATATTTAAACAGAAAATCGCTGATTGAAAAATATTTATGGAAACTTGACAAACGTACTCGAAAAGTATTCGAAAAAAAAAAGTATAATTGAACCCACCTAGTTCTCGTACTGGCGGTAGGAGCTCTTGTGAATCCGCACGGGTAGGTACCACCACCCCGCGTGGCAGAAGCAGCAATGCGTTTCGGTTTAAAGGGTGGGGTAGCCGTCGTAACTATACTGAGACCTTAGAACTTATATCTCAAGGTGGATGGCGCATTTACATTGTAGATGTCTATGGGCTCCGGTAACCAATTAACACCAGGTGGGCAGTGAGCTCGTCCACCCATCTAAGCAATAAATAAAACTTTACACGCATTCGTTACATTTTTCTGTCTTCTTTATTGACTATAGTCTATTGTTATATAACTTATTTAGGTATAAAAATATTGATCTGAAACGGTCGCATTTACAATACATTAGAACCAATTCAAAAGTTCCCAAAGCTCAGTACGAGATGCGTTATTTTAGAAAAAGCTGAAGTAATAAACGTCTGAACGGTTTTTTTTGTTAACGAAATATGTATCTGGTTTAATTTGACAAAATTAGTTTTTAAATTATTATTGACAAAAGTAAAACCAATTAAAAAGCTAAAATATTTATTTTATTAATATAGATAACGATTTTTTTATCAAATAATTAATTATTTAAGAGCATATTAAATATAAAATATTAAACGGTCTAAGATTAATATTGTAATAATTTGTAAGTTAGTTAAGTTTTATGAATTGATAGTTAATTTATTCGTAGGCTTACAATACTTATAGTTAGCGATATTTATTGTCTGGCTCTAAACCTTATTGTGGCTAAACGTAAATAATACATACTAAATATTTCAAATGAATTGTATTTACGTTAACATTGACGAAACTATCTATATATTAATACGTGAAGCAAAAACTTTGTATTTCTTTTTACGAAAATTGCGCGGACGGAGGAGTACGAAATTTTCCACACTTAAAGAGAATATAGAGAAGAAGTGCAAAATGCTAATATTTTTTTTAATTATTGCATAAAAGATACATTAAATCAATAAAGAAAACATTACACACACTACATACCATGTATTTCACGCACACACGCATGCATACTATTTATTGTCAAACTTTTGTTCTTGACGTCTGTTGTCAAATTGAGAATAGATTAAATATTGTTTGCCTTTGTTAATATTTTTTATAGTGTAGTCTTGGCGAAATTTGTGATTATAGAAGTATACAATACAATCATAATAGTGTACAAACTTACAATTCCAATGAATTATAGTCGAATTTCGACTACTGCGGGACCTCTAGTGTTAGGAAATTTGTCTAAATCGCCAACAACAACCTGACAAAGTTACAATTGATACGAACATCGTTAAAGCGATCGAACAAAACTAAATGATAACCTACAATAAAAACTTCATTGTTTTATTCGCATACTCTCGCCAGATCTTCTCAGTGGGTCGCGTTTCCGATCCGGTGGTAGATTCTGCGAGGCACTGCTCTTGCTAGGGCCAGTGTTAGCAGCACTCTCGGTTTTGAGACCCGTGAGCTCACCTACACGTCAATGCGAAGCTGAAATAGCCTCTCAAGGCTATCAGCATAGGTAGGAAAAAAATATCGCATAGACGACTCACTGTCCGTAATGATTGCCATCATCCTCCTTGACACACCAAATCGAGGTTTAATTATGTTTGCATTAAATAACTTCCGTAAAGACTTCAAACTAAAAGGAACGATTGTTTCCAGGTAAAAATAGAACATTAATTCATAAGTACCTTAGCGGTCAGAATACGCCCTGCCAGTTAGAATGCTCGACATAAATCACATTTAACACCGATAACATCATAATTACCTTACTTTTACAAAGAAAAAGCCACATAATTAAAAACGCATTATAAAAAACAAGCTCGTAATCAACCTATTACTTGGGAAATTGCGAAAGATTCTCAAAGTATGCCAATACACCGTTTGCTATGGCCTAGCGCGTTATATAATAAAACATTGCAACATAGAAATTGCTATACTGATTTGAGCTGTAAAGTAATGCGGGAAAAGCAGTATTTCGCGTACCTGCGTTTTTATTAAGAGGCGCCAAGTACTAAACTAAGTGCATGTTATAAATAAAATAAGTTTGAAAAATAAACATAAAATTTGATTTGATGTTTTATTTTTGTTGATGCTTTTTATACTTCTTTATTATTATGTTTAGAAAGGCGGACGAGTGGATGGTCTATATAAAACCTATAAGCAACAGGAGTCCATGGGCATAGTAAGAATGGCGACATCTACTTCAAGGCTTGAGGTCGAAATATCAATTGTATTTTTTTATTACTTAGATAGGTGGATGAGCTCACGACCCACCTGGTGTTAACTAGTCACTGGAGCCCATAGACATCTACATCGTAAATGCTGCCACCAACCTTCAGACATGAGCTCCAAGGTCTCTTAGTTTATAGAGTACAACGGCTGTCCCACCTTTCCAACCAAAAGTACCACCAAGGTACCACCACCGTACTTACCTACTTCTGCCGTGATGCAGTAACCCGAACCAAGCATACGTTTCGCTATGAAGATTTCGGCATTTTATCTTTTTTAACCGACTCCAAAAAAGGAGGAGTTTCTCAATTCGACTGTATGTTTTTTTTAATGTCTGTTACCTCATAACTTTTGACTGGGTGAATCGATTTTGATGATTCTTTTTTTCTTAGGAAGCTGACGCTTCCCGTGTGATCCCATTACAATTTAGTTCAGTTCTGATAATGGTATCCATGAGAAAACCATATAAGTCTTAAATTTGCATTAAGTACGTGCGCGACAAATACATAACTCAATATCACGCCAACCGATTTCGATGATTATTGTTTTTAGTGTATACAAAACCGTTTACTACGACATCGTTTAATACAACATGCCGGTTATAATAACCAAGAACAAAGGTCCCGGCTGAATGCCATATGACCGCCTTATTAAAAATATTGCTTTGTACGACATTGGTAATAACGACATACCTCATAAAACGACCACATTTAACTAATATTTCGGAGAATTAGATCTGTTAGAACGACCGGCTAAGCTGTATTGTAAACAATTTGAATAGGTATCCACATTTGTCTTCAATGGCTATTAAAATCAGGAAAGAAAAAAATAGGATTTAGTTTAGTGTAGGGTCTTTTCTAATTCTTAGAAACAAAACACGTGCATGCGGTAGAGTCAAAGCCCGCTTCTTCATATCTCTTCAGCTAGTTATCTATACAAAAGACGCACCAAAACTTTGTGAAGTTATTCGTGAAACTTTCAAAATGTCGCAAAGAAAAGAAACCAAATCAATATTGAATAAAAATCGCGTATTATGTAAATATATTTTTCCAATAATTCCCTATCGATTTGTTTGTACTTGCACGATACACATTAAGCATCACCGGTTGTTACGACTATCGGTTTTTACGACTGAATATGAGCAGTCCCTTCGATGTCGTTATAACAGATTTTGACTGTATTAATTTTCTATTAGAAGTCGGTTTTTGTTAATGCATGTCTATTTACAATTATTCCAAATCTGCTTATAAAACTTACCCGAACATACCAATAGTTCCATGTACGATAATATTTAACGTGGAAATTTAAAAAATTATGCTTTATATTAAAATGATAATATATAAATATCGCTTAAAGCAATTAATAACACGTGGCTAGTAAATCCATCGCAACTAGCAATGCGTGTGTGCTAAAGTGTGTGCCACGTGTGAGTATTGCAACATTCCGAATGCATTATCATTATAGTCACATCGTGCAGTTTATATGATTATAACGCATTTATTTACGGCCGTCTGGTGTAGTGGTAAGTGACATGGTCACTACATAAGGGGGTCGCGTGTTCGAATCCCGCCAAGGGAAGATATTTGTATGATAAATATAAATGTCTTTTCCAGGGTTATGGATGTATATTAAATATATGTATGTGTATAATAAAAATCTTATATTTATTTCCGTTATCTGGTACCTGTAACACAAGTTCTTTACGAACTTATCACGGGACCAGTTAACGTGGCGTGGCTGTCAGTAAATATTTATTTATTTATTATTTATTTACTTATTATTATTTATTTTCAAAATTAATGTATTCGAAGTAAAGTCATTGTAATTAAATTAAGTCGTAAACAAATATCTAAAAATTAAAAGTAAATGATCGAGCTGTTTTGTTTAAAATCTATTAAGTATGGATATGCAATAAATTAAAGGGTGTAAAGAGACCATTTACGAATTCGAAATAGGAATAAAATACATTTTTAAGAATATATGTATACAATAATAAAGTTAGTTAGTAATAATGTTAAACAATAATAAAATACTTAATTAGGTTTTCTGTACAATAATAAGAAAACAAGATTTAAAGTCTTTATTTTCCACAAATTATCTTACACAGTATTCTTGAATTAAATAAAACGGAACTCATCTTTTTCTAAATGACATAGAGCTCAGTCAATCTATGTAAGAAAAATCCTTTTTTTTTAAACTAAAAAGGTTTTATATGAAAATTACATAAAAAAGGTTTTTTTCATACTATATATGTATATATTTGTTTAAAATTTTGAACTCAATAGATGTGGCATTACATTTTGCGAGCCCGCAATGTTACGCAAAGGTACCCGCCCTCGTTCTCCTTCGAGGGCATTGACCTTACGTATCGCTTAATTTATAATTATACCACATTACGTAAAATAATTAAATATCATTTCATCAAACACTGTGTATGGTATTTTTGGTCTTCGAAGTGACGAAGAAAATACGAGCGAAATTTCAGAAAAGACTTGCAAATTAAGTGACTTTGCTTTACATTACGTCTTAATTAATTAATTAATTTATTTATTTAATCAACAATGTTTCAACAGCATTTAACTAGACACAGGGTACAGAGGATGTTTTCACAAACATGAGCCAATTAAAGAAACACATTATGTTTCCAAAAAATGTTAACATGATTAATGAACACAGGTAGTCCAACTAAGGTAAAGGTAAGGCAGTTAAATAGGTAGATAAATTTTGTCGAATGATAACTTGCAGAATAAGTTTGAATCTGATTGTGTTGTGTCGATGTGTGTAAGTGCGTGTGAGTGTATAAAGTGGTTGGTTTAAAAGCCAACATTTTTTTGTCTGGACGCAGAACTCTAGTGCACATTATAGAACCTATTAAATTCGTTTTATGACTCCACTACTGTGAGGGATTTCCTGGTAACCATTGAGTGGGCGGTAATTTGAAACGATCTTGCAATTAACTATGGTAGGCAGCGGCTTGGCTCTGCCCCTGGAATTGCTGAAGTCCATGGGCGGCGCTAACCACTCATCATCAGGTGGGCCGTATGCTCGTCTGCCTACAAGGGCAATAAAAACAAAAAACCCTGATAGATTGGAACTATATATTTTTTAACATATGAGTATAGGTAGACCAGCATATTGACCAACCTGGTGGTGAGTGGTTACCGTCACTTATTGATGCCAGCAATACTAAGGACATAGCCAAACCGCTGCCTGGGTACTCTCCACAAACCTTGCTTCAAGAAATACATGTTTAAGCCCACAAAGAACTCACAAGAGGTAAGTTCGATCGAAACTCTTACTGGGGGTAGGGCCTCTTGTGAGTCCGCACGGGTAGGTACCACCACCTGCCTATTTCTGCCGTGAAGCAGTAATGCGTTTCGGTTTGAAGGGCGGGGTAGCCGTTGTAACTACTGAGACCTTAGAACTGATATCTCAAGGTGGGTGGCGCGTTTACGTCGTAGATGTCTATGGGCTCCAGTAACCACTTAGCACCAGGTGGGCTGTGAGCTCGCTCACCCATATAAGCAATTAAAAAAACTCGGATGGTACGTGGCAAAAATGTACTCTGAAAACGCACCGTTGACGAACGCCCATTGCGTTCAACGTAAAAATCTATCTAAATTACATCTCCGCGCTTGATAAGATATTAAAATGATAATTCCGAAACCTAATCATCACGTACGATTTAAATGTTATTTAAAATAAAATCACGAACTACCGCTACTTTTAAAGCAGTGCTCATATCTTTTTCTAATCAATAACAACATGTTATGTATTTTTTTATTAATTTGTGCTATAAGTTTATGTGAAGGAGACAATAATTTTATAAACTGTAAGTAATTCAGTTTCGTACATTATTTTATTGTACAATGTTACTGTCAATGCGCTCGAGAAGATCTTTAAAGCGACATATGAGAGCTCGTAATTATGTTGCGATCATATTTTTAATTCTGATTATAATTATAGTTGGTGGTTTTATATGTCCGAGAGAAGAAAAGGCGTTGGGGAAATGTCTGAAAGACGCTTTGAACGAGTATATCCCTAAATTAGCCACAGGTACATACGCTTTTTATCTACTATGGTCTTAATTTATTACATTACCTTGCGTTTATCATACGCAATTTTGTCTATGAAATTATTGTTATCTATCTATGTATATATATAAAAATGAATTGCTGTTCGTTAGCCTCGCTAAAACTCGAGAACGGCTGGACCGATTTGGCTAATTTTGGTCTTGAATTATTTGTGGAAGTCCAGAGAAGGTTTAAAAGGTAGATAAATATGAAAATGCTCGGAATTAAATAAAAATAACAATTTTGTTTTCCCTTTGATGTGTCCCTCGTTGGACGGATTCCTTTTGTTTGTTTTAAGTTTATTTTATACAAAAGCTTAGGTCTTTTATTTATCGATTGAGGCACTACGAAGTCTGCCGGGTCAGCTAGTTTTTAATAATTTTTTATCTCTGTAAAAATATGACTTTAGACTAATTGAGCTTTTGTTTCTAGGACTGCCGGAATATGGGGTTCCCCCATCGGAGCCGCTTATCGTTCCATCGATTTCTATCCAGCAGTCAACTGGTCCCATCACGGTTACTTCGTCGTACTCTGATGTTACGGTCCGAGGGCCCTCGAAGATGCGAATTAAGGATGTCCAGTGAGACTTAAAAATAATGTTTCTGGAAATTGTTATAAGTCTTGCTTTTCTTTCGGGATTTAGATACCTAATAACGTGGGAGATACGACATTATGGAATTTTGTGCAAAATTCATTTTCTGATAAATAAATAAATTAAAGCCCAAGCTATTCAGAAAATATTTTGAAACATATTTCATAAAATAAGGCCCGATCCATAAAAGTATTATATCCAATAGTTACATTTTAGAAAAACAATACAAATTAGCGTCAGTTCTAGTCCTCAATAAGTTTCAAGTTTCAATAAACATCATTCTGTATTCTCTATTTAATACAAAGAACACGATTTATACTTCGTCAGTTTCGTTGCCATTACTGAGAAAGCTCCCGATGGCAAACTGAATTATTCAATTTCAGGGTGAACTCAGTGCACCGTCGTGTTGTAGCCAAGCTGTATATTCCAGAGCTCAAGATGAAGGGCAATTACAAGTTATCTGGACAGCTCCTCATGTTGCCAATGAATGGAGAAGGACAGTTTACTGCAAAATATGGTAAGGCATCATCGGGGAAGGGTCAAGGGTTAAATTCACCTCATGACACAGTCAAAAAAAAGATGTGGTGTCGTGGGACACCAGGTAGGAATAAAGTTCCTTCGGCTAATGTAGAATCGACACAATTTGCAAAAAAAAAAGAAGGAGTAAGAGAAAGGTATTATACACTACTCGCTTGTGTATACGACTGTCGCGCCTGCGCACGTCTCATTTAACGGTTTTATTCCACGGACTTTTTCTTACGGTTTTACTATCACATTTTTTTCAGTTCGGTCGCGTAGCAAAATCCCTATCTCCTCCAAGCTTGCCGTAAGGAATTTCGTTCCAATAAAGTTGCTTTAAGGTTTATAAAGCATGAGTTCCGTGAAGAAATTGTGACGAAAGACGATGACGCTCCAAGCGAGGAGACGGGAATAAGAAAATTTCATCATCTTCTATTCATACAACATACTTTGTGTGTGTGTGTGTGTATGTTTTTAATAGGGCTGTGTTTTTTTTGCTTAGGTGGTTGGACAAGCTCACGCTCAACTTGTATTAAATGATTACCGGAGCCCATAGACATCAACAACGCAAATGTTGCCACCCACCTTAAGAGAAATACCTTTTGCACTACCCTTCAAACTGGAACGCATTACTGCTTCACGACCCAAATAGGACGCGCGGGCCCGGGGCCACAAATTGGGTTCACAAGATGCTCTACCACTAGTGAGTAGGCCCAAAAATTACTTAACTAAGTTTCTTCATTTCACAGGCGATATTGATGCAACAGTAACAATAATATTAGGCCGTGAGCCTCGACCGAACAGCGTAGATGCTCTCACTTGTGACCAGCTCGACGTCAATTTTCACGTGGGCTACGCTTCCATGCAACTTGAAAATCTATTTGGTGGCGACGGAGAACTGAGTGAGTAGAGTATACTCATATAGTATTTTATTATTAATTACTTATACAATATTTGTTGTTTTCAAAGTATTCTTTTTAAGATGTTCGCTTTGTATCCAATCGTCATTGAAATTGTATTCTCGATGTACTACCAGCATGAGTATGTATTGTATAGAATATTCAAAACGAATGTACTGAAATTTCAACGAATTGATTCGATGCTAATTCTTCTTCTCAATCATGTCACTCTTGACAGAGTGGTCGTGATCGTCATGTAGTGTTGGAGGGGGCAATACATACATATCATTTTATTATTAGCTAAATTTGTACAAGTTATAAATTAACGTTTTATCTATTATCTTTATGCTTATTCCTTTTGTCTACTTTGGCTGCGGATATTTGAAGTTTACGCTATTGCAATCGAAATGTGATTTCAATTTATCTTACAAATTGAACGAGATAATTCACGTTTTGATAAGATTTACTGTACTAATACTTAATTTACCCATATGGCATCTGCCAGTAAATTTGCTGGGATAATAACGAATGCAATTCTTACAGGTAAAGCAATGAATAAATTTCTTAACGAGAACTGGAAGAAATTATCAGAAGAACTTCAAGTGCCGATGGAGGAAGCGCTACGTGATTTCTTGAAGCCACTGGCAGATCACGCTTTTGCTACTCTCAACGCTGACGACATTTTGCTAACTTAAATGCTACTCTATAAATTCTAATCTTAGACTATTTAGGTGCATCTTTTTATATGAATCTTTTTCCTACCTATTCCCTAGTAGCCTATGGAACTATTCCAGCTACTGACGGAGAGAGTTTGCTAACACTAACCCTAGAACCCGCAGAATCTACCACCGGATCGGAATCGCGACCCACTGAGAAGATCCGGCGAGAAAATCAGTGGGTTATATCTCATAGACATTCGCATGTCAAACTTTTGACCGGTGCTTGAATATCTTAAAATCACCGAGTGGGGATTCGTGGGATCAGACAATCTATGCATCACTAGTCATTCGATGATTTTATTGGAATATGATAACAATTGTGAGTAATTAATGATTTGCGATGAGAAATATTTGAAGAGAGAAAATAAAAGTGAAAGAGATTCAAATGACAAATAATGTATACTAAGACTCTGTGCAATCCATTTTGGTAGCAGAGCGCATAGATTATACACTTATAATAAACCATAGATGCACTTTGATGAACACATTTCCTTTGAACATGTAAGCATTTTTTGACATTATGAATATGTAAAGTAGTTACATTAAAAGTCAAATAATGTCTTGATCAGAGTAAAAGGCGTGGTCTTACTTATATAGAGTTTATTAGATAATACATCACATTCTCATTTTGGATTAAACCTAATATTATACATTTAAAATTCATTCGTGAACTTAAATAAATAAATCTTATATCTAACTAACGGTGTTTTATTCATTTTAATGTTAATGTTAAAATTAAATGTCATGTCAAATATTTTCGTGGCTCGGCGGTATATCTAAATTTAAAATATTTGTAAACGAAATATGTAAATTGTTTTTTTTTTTTGCTTTTTACTGTCTCTTTAAATATTGAAAGTTTTAGAGCCTAAAAAAAGCATCAATAAAATTTAAGAAACCAAATTGTAAGACAGTTTATTTAAGCAATTGTTAGATTCACAGGTTTCGATCATCTCAAAAGATATTTAAGAAACTTACTGTTTGCAAACTAAAAAATGTAATTTACAATCATTTCCAGTATATTCGTGATCTGTAAAATCGATTTCATATCCAGAATATTTATTGCTATTTCTTTAATGACCTTCAGTAAGCTTTGAGGCTCATCTAAGGTTTGAGCCACACGTCTATGGGTATCTTCGTGAAGGCGCCGTTTATGAACGACTGGAAATGCTTGGCGATTGACGCCGAGGCGGCCGGTCGCATTTCCTCGATGATCTCAGCCGCATTGTTGTTCAGGAACTGGTTCATTGCTTCCCCTGAAGTTATTGAATTAAGTTAATGACAGACAGACGAATTCGTGGTCAATTTTATTTAGGTTTTTTTTATTGCCTGCGTAGGCAGACGAGCATACGACCCTCCTGATGGTGAGTGGTTACTGTCGCCCATGGACTTCAGCAATGCCAGGGGCAGAGCCAAATCATTGCCTACGATATAGATATATGTCGTCTTTTCGCATTAAAACTGTGTAATCGCAAAACTTACTAATTTTACAGGAGAGTGTTTTAAAGGTTTAACATGTGATATTTTTAATATTAATCATCTTTGCAACATTTATTTTTTATTTTTTAACAGTTACATTATCTGTCCTTTAAAGTAAGATAAACTTGTGTATTAATTTTGTTAATAGTACTTAAAATATAGGAAAACTAAACAAAAAAAAACTAAAACTAAACAACGCTCTTTTGACAGGATTTATGAGAAAAATACTGGTGATACCAAATTTTAATGATTCCACATAATTATTAACTCAATTTCGAATATTTTTGCAATTTCTACACTTTTAATGCGAGAAGACGATGTGTTGATGTGACAACGTCACCTCCTGTCGCTTTGAGGCAAGAATAAGTAAGAGTAATTGGGACCAATGAATTCTTTGTACCAGATATAAACAGAACTTGCTAGGACTTATCTCTCTGAAGGGCCATTTTTAAACGCTTCAGACCAGAAAATGGTTTGGATTTTGACCAAAAGTCAAGTCTTAATGTCAAATTCTTGTATTGTTCTTCCAAATAAACATAATATAAGAAAGTCCCTACGTGGTTCTGCTGCGCAAGGTCCGGTGATTGATCCGCACTAAATACAACCGAGTCAAGGTAATAACAAAACGTAACAAATACCATACAGTTTTGAAAGGCGAGTTGCCTTGTTTTTCGTTGGCTTTGTAAGTTGAACACGATATATATTGATACCTTTTTACACGCTTTATATTAGTTTCACTTGTATGTATGTTTGTAACTGACTCCTTTAGACGCGATTTTGACCCACTTGAAACGGCCAGATTTCATTCAAACTTTGTAGATTTATCGAGGACCGATGACAATACACTAATTTGATAAGATTATTCCATTATTCAATTTGCAAAATAACCATTTTTATTATTTATTATTATTTTTGCCAATTCATATAATTTTTATCTATAGTCGATAAGGCAGGAATTGATGTTAAAGTACTTAATAGTTTTAAAAATACGCTTTTATAGAAAATTTTACTAAAAATATAAATAATAATAGTTTATAAATAATAAATAATAATAGTTTAAAAAAACTAAAAATCACGCTTTATATAAAATTCAACTAAAAAATAGAAAATTAAATTTTAATAAATTTTAATTGAAAATAGTGTAAAAAATATGTTTTTTATTTAAAAAAAAGCGTGGTTGTATATTCATTCGCGAAGCAGTTACTCTTGAGTTGTTAGGTCTCCTTTGGAGGCGCTAGCGTAGCTGTTAGCAAATCTCACCCATTCTGACTGAGCCCTTGCTCGCCCACCTGCCCTAGTAAAACAAGAAAGGCCTCCGGTCCACCAGTAATCTTTCAAACATAAAAAGGTGCATTCCCTTTTGACATACATACCTATAAATAACATACAATGCCGTACATATAATAATATCATAATAATAATATAGAGTTTACATATTTATATCCATATAATACATATATTATTGCTGCTAGATGTTTTTTTTTATTTTTTTTATTGGCTTTGTAGGCAGACGAGCATACGGCCCACCTGATGGTGAGTGGTTACCGTCGCCCATGGACTTCAGCAATGCCAAGGGCAGAGCCAAGCCGTTTCTAATAATTCGATAAGAAAATCTTTCCTAACCCTTATCTTTGTACGCAATACAAATATATTTATAATACAGCAGTAGTCTATTTTGTATATTTTCTCTTCATGCATACAACCTCGACTCTAAGCACGAGCCAATATAAATAATTCCTATTAAATAGTAGGATTAATAGGATTCAGAACGTATTAGTTATGAGTTAATACAATGCGAACAATGACGTCACTGTTCAATGTATTGCGTTACTAGCACCAGGACGCTTTCAATTCATTCCAGTAAATAAATAACTGGGAACAAATCATGCACGGTCATCCGGCCCCAAATTATGATTCCCTGTGTACCAGAAACTGACGTACATACTCATATATACGTTTGAATATATACATATCGCACATACGGTGCGATAACATTACTTATGCAAATTATGTAAATTTTTCAGGAAAAACGTTAGAAAATTCAACATCTTATTGTACAATTCTTATATAATTCTAATAGGCTATAGAAAAAAAATGTGAGCCGTCTCGGGACGCCTGGCAGATGTGAAACATCGACATTATTTTGTAAAAGTAATATGCAGAAAAGAACAGATTGTGATAGGAACTAAATATGTCATAATGATAAAATAAAATATTACGAAAAAATTATTTGTTTTCAAGTAAAACACAGGTTATGTGTACTGTAGTAAACAACACTGTATGCTCTGCGGAGTATACACAATAGGTAACCGAGCTCAGTGTAGCGAGAGAGATGGCTTAACGCCGGATCGAGTGGGAGAGAATCGCACAGTCGATTGCGCATGGCGGCGCGTTGCCACATCCTACACACTACTGCATATAGACTATATATATACCATCATATAGCGGGGCGACGCGTCGCCATGGCATGCGTCGCCACGGCATGCGTCGCCACGCCAGAAATCGGTTTTACGTGCGGCTATAGATGTTTCACATCAATAAAATGATAATATTTAAACTACAACTTTAAACTTCATCAGTAAAAGCAAACATCACGCTCGTCTCACTAATAACTATTAAAAAATGTATTTTCTCATACTCAGTTCAGTGTTAACAAAAATTGCATAAGTGACTTTATAGCACCGTATGTGCGATATATAGAGAATAAAGAGCAAAAAAGCTGTTCATCAAACGATTTTTCACCCGAAGTGGGAATCGAACCTACGACCCTCGACGCAACAGCTAGGGCTGCCAACTACTGCCCTTCGAAGTCAGTGCAAAAGATAAATTCAAATTTGAGGACATTTAAATTTTCATGTTAATGATTGATGACCCTCGACGCAATAGTTAGGGTTGCCAAATACTGCACTTCGAAGTTAGTCCAAAAGATAAATTCAAATTTGAGCACATTTAAATTTTCTTGTTAATGATTGATGACCCTCGACGCAACAGTCAGGGCTGCCAACTACTACACTTCGAAGTCAATCCAAAAGATAAATTCAAATTTGAGCACATTAAAATTTTCTTATTTCTTTTGACGCGCTGCTACATTAAACCGTCAATAATCCACTCACCAATAACACTTCCGTGGTTGACGGTGTCTTTCACTTTGAATCTCGAATTCCTCAGTTTGAAATCAACCAGCAATCTGTCGGCCGTCATGTATCTCACGTTGTCCCTCTCAACCTCTTTACCGAAGATCTTCGCTATGGCCGCTACATCAACTGAAATTAATATCGAAAACCGTTTCAGATAGGTCAAAATATATATAAGAACGACTTCCACGATGTAGGAATAACGCGGTGGATTACTGTCCATTTTTCTGAAGAAAATAATTTAGCTTTTACGTTTCATTTCACGCAGAATATAGCAACAGTATCTTGAGGTCTGGCAGTTACAGTATAATGAAATAGTACAGAGACATTTAAAAATAAAAACGCGAGATTAAACCATAAAAATGATTTTAATTACGGCTCTACGGCTCGTGGAAATCGAAGAAAATACTATAATGTTCTAGATAAATTAAGATCATCAAATTAAATTAGGCCAAATTTCCTTTGAAGTTTTAGAGTTACGGGTTAAAAAAAATACCGACCAAAAGACATATCATTTTAATAGAATCAAAAGCATCGGAACCAGTAAGAGGTGCATTCAAGAGAGATGGGATTTAAAAAAAAAACGAGTTTAAATTCTGCAATACTTACTAAACGCAGCCCAGAAGTCTCCACGTGATCTAACCGGGAAGAGGAGAACTTGTCCCGACACCTCGTAACGACCTGTGATCTCGATGCGAGGTAGAACCAGCCCGAGGTCAATGCGCAACTTCTTCAAATCCGACCTGGAATATAAGTAACAATAAGTACCTTCCTGATTATAATTTTACCCCGGCCGCCTCGAAATTCACTACCGGAGACTTCAATGATATGTAAAAACAGTCATACGAGGGCCAAAGGACAAAATCCCTCTTATTGAACTTTAGTACACTGAGTTTCTCGCCGGATCTTTTCAGTGTGTCGCGATTCCAATCCGATGGTAGATTATACGAAGCCCTGCTCTTGCTAGAGCTCGCTACCAGTCCGGTCGAAGCTGGAATAGTTCCTAAGGCTATTATCGAATAGGTAGGGGAAAAATTAAACTGTAGTTCTCCAGCGCTGTGACATTATGGTATTTAATCGAAAATGAAACTAAAATTATTCTACATCCGAGCCTGTCATGCAAGTTTCTCTATATCATTCTAATGCGACCACTAGAGCAAGATGGGCGTTCCATCATTTCTATCACTGAAGTTTCAAATGCTTTACCATTTTCATGGTCACTGAAGACCGCACATATGGAAACACGTAACATAAAACGTAACTATACTGAGACCTTAAAACTTATATCTCAAGGTGGGTGGCGCATTTACGTTGTAGATGTCTATAAGCTCCACAAATCACTTAACACCAGATGGGCTGTGAGATCGTCCACCCATTAAAGCAATAAAAAAAATGTCAGAAAAAAGTCAGACTACGATGGAAATTTGTTTATTTATTTTTTTCATTTTGAATACCTTTTATCACGTATAGAATAGTTTACGCAGCTTTCACACTGCCTCGAGTCGTCGATAAAGACAACGTGAAGACAACGTATGGCATTTTATTAAAGCTCATAACACATTCTTCATTCTGATACGCCATTACTCCGAGTATTGTGAAATAAAAATGTATAGTGATTGTCCATCCGGGCGGTGCTCAATGTGTATTGTAAGCAAAAGTGACAGCCCGAGTTGATTGTGAAAACGTTTTGCAAGTGTGCCTTTTAACTGCGAACTTTGGTGGTTACTAAATAGTTATTTTTGACGTTGTGCCTGCAATACCGATGTCTCACCTAGACTGACCCCGTTTACACCGTGAATACTCGTGATTCACTGGGATTTCCTATCTAAAGCCGTATTACTGGTATCTCAAAACGCTATTACAAAAACCACGCGGTGTTTGAAGACGAAGAGTAGATGAGGAGACCGTTCAGAATGACTGTTCAACTGATTCCAAGACTTGCAATATCCTCTAAATAGTAATAAAATAAGATCTACCTAACTAGAAGAACTAAAGATCATGGGATTGCTATAATAATAATATAATAATAAAACATTTATTTCAGAAAAAATCCATAAAATAATAATAATACAATAGTCAGCACACAAACAGTTCAACAATACAAATAGAAAATGAACAATATACTAATTCAATTAATTAAATATACAAAGGAAATGAATTAGAAACACATAATTATATGAATACAGTAGTAACCACTCTATGTCAATATTAGCTATCATTATGTCAATCAGTTAATTAATTTGGAGAAAAAATTAAATAAAAAGAAAATCATACACATTTCATAATGAGGAGTAAAATAATAATAAGGATATGTCAGTCTTGTCCGGTAATTATACACATCCATTTATGTTGGATCGGACAATCAGCGCGAGAAGCAATCATCCCGAGGATGCCATTACTACTGTCTCTCACTCGTCTTAAAAAAGAGGCAACCTTTTTTCGGATTATGGCTATGACGATAGTTTTGTTTTTTTATATCGCTATAACCTAGGCTCACGGCCCACCTGTTAAGTGGTTACTGGAACCTATAGGCAGAGCAACGTGAATGTCGCCACATACCTTCCTAATAAAAAAATTAAAAAATCATCTGATAAACCGCAACAATAGTTCAACTCTTAGTAAAAAAAGTTGGCATGCCCTAATAGAAATTAAAAAACTACTTTAAACAGCTTAAACAATCGTAAAAGCGGCAATTGATGCAAAATTATAATCGAGTTTACCTACTTAGTCATTTCGATCGAGATTTTTCTCTAGTGTCGCGTTTAAGCATTGCCATCACTCGGTACGCAAGCTCATCTATATCTCGACTCATTGAGAGGCATTTACAATGGAAAGAATCGAATTAAACACTTCGAGTATCATCGAGTTAGTATCACTACTTTCTTATTTTCCATTTTTATTCTTCCTCTAATTTGTATCTTGATTGCTAGGTCAGTGTTTCTGTGTGTGAGTGTGTACTATTTATTGACAATCTTCTGGTCACCGTCCTCGCCGAACGCGGCGCTTGCAACGAAGGGCTCGGCGAGCATATGAACCCATAAACACGCCCACTGACTTTCTCGCAGGATCTTCTCAGTAGGTCGCGTTTCCGATCCGGTGGTAGATTCTACGAAGCACTACTCTTGGTAGGGCTAGTGTTAATAACACTTCCGGCTTGAACCCCGAGAGCTCACCTAGAGTAAAGCTGAAATAGCCTCTCAAGGCTATCAGCATAGATAGGGAAAAAATATAGTCAAAAATAAAATCTACCTGATCTTGGTCACAGTGTAATTACTGGGTCCTATTACAGTAATGTTGCTGAACGCAGCCGTTACCCTGACTGGCCCGGCAGAGTTTTCCATCACCAGCCGATCAATAAAGAGAGGTTCCACCGGAGGAAGCTCCAGATCCGGCAGGCCCTTTGCCAGGTACGGACGGAGGTGGTTGAAAGAGTTCTTGATGCAATTATCGAGTTGTGGATCGCTTCGTGTACACGGTAGAATGTATTCCGCTGAAATACAAAAAAGGATAAATGAGTTCTATGTTAAAAAAAAAGAAATTAAATTATCTGATGGTGTATTTGTGATTTAAGAATAAAAATTTAATTGCAGTCTTAAAGATTGTTAAATAAGGAAATAGATATTCTCCGAGAAAATTACTTGATTTTAGACTATACTGTCAACAAATTTAAATTTATTTGACCGTTATTTGATTCACGGTGAAGGAATAACATCGTGTAATAAAACTCAAACCCGTAAAATTATAATTTGCGTAATTACTGGTGATAGGACCTCTTGTGAGTCCGCATGGGTAGGTACCACCACCCAGCCTATTTCTGCCGTGAAGCAGAAATGCGTTTCGGCTTGAAGGGTGGGGCAGCTGTTGTAACTATACTGAGACCTTAGAACTTATATCCCAAGGTGGGTGGCGCATTTACGTTGTAGACGCCTATGGGCTCCAGTAACCACTTAACAACAGGTGGGCTGTGAGCTCGTCCACCCATCTAAGCAATAAAAAAAATAAGAAATTTAAAATTTAACACACAAGGCAGCGTAATTAGCTGTACAGTCCCTTATTGGTTTTGGTCCCGCAAAATAAAATAAATCGGTTTGAACTCTTTCTGAAGATCATAGTTATAGTACAAAACAAATACAATACACAAGTTATTTTCACAAAATTACAGTATCATTAGACTTAAATTGTCTTGAAAAACATTCAGACGTTAAGTGGTCACTAAAATTTGACCTCTCAAATTCTTTAAAGCGTGTTTGCTGATATCTTAATGTCCCCCGTCCATTGTTTTTGTGGAACCACCTCGGGCTATACAAACAATCGGTTCTTTGAGATACGACCTCGCGTTTGTATAGCGAGACACACAGTTTTGCATACAGATAGCTGTTTTAAAGTTTAACTCGACTCCGTGAATACGGCTGTGTATCTTACATTATAGGCATCAAGTTTTGTCCGTCGGAAAAATTATTTTCACATGACCATCAAATTTCAAAATGCTAGAAGAGTCATCAATTTGAAAAGAGGGTCTTCTTTGATAGACAAACATGTCATTTCGGATCCTCCCGATCCATTAACGGTGCTTTTAGCTACCACAAGCAACGGTCACCGTTCTAGTCGAACCCGTCGCTTGCGTCAAAGGGCTCGGCGAGAAAATTAGCCCGCAGGCATAGCCCACTGAGTTTCTCGTCGGATCTTCCCAGTGGGTCGCGTTTCCGATCCGGTGGTAGATTCTGTGAAGCTCTTGCTAGGGCTAGTGTTAGCAACGTCCTCAGATTAGAGCCCTGTGAGTTCACCTACTCGCCCGCTGTCATAGCCTCCTAAACTACCAGGTAAGGTAGGATTTTTTTTAAATCAAAAGCTTCAATATAAATATTCAGCGGACTGGAAATTTTATTCAATTAAGAAACTGATTAATACATACTAGCGATATATTGGATTATACGCCCGCTTTGTTAGGAATCGTCTTTCTCTATTATTCTAATGTAAAACAGAACTAATTCTATATCGCGTTAGACGTTAGCAATACTTTGAGAAAATTACGACACCCATTTGAACAGAACTTTCAAACTAAAAAAGTTAATTTTCTATACATTCCCGAAGCAGTAGGGTAGTAGAATACTTCCTAAACATAAGATGGAGGATAATCTACTCGACGTGAAAACTTTTGTCGTTTATTAACAATAATTTATTTACCGGACCCGCCTTTGCGTCACAGAAGTCCGAGCACACGTGTAGTGTAGTAGGTAAATTTGTTCATGTTTAAAGTTTTACACCTTGTCTACATCTTCTAAAATAGTTCTTCTAAAGTAGGGTGTTTCAATAAAACAAAATGTCACGAAATTAAGTGAATGTTCGATGAGACATTGCAAATAAATAAAAAAAACAAAAAATTAATGTTTCTTTGCAATGAACACGTAAAATTTAATCTCGCCATCACAAAACATTTCATTGCAAACAAAAAAAAAAAAAAAACAAAAAAAAAACCTTTGCAATGAGCCCGTCAAACTTAATCTCGCCATCACAGAACATTTCACAAGACAAAGTAAATAAGGCATTAAGGTGCGTTTCTGTCTTACATAACCGGCGAAGTGTACCAGTAAGTGGCAACAACCGGTCACCGGTGACAAGGTGACGCAAAGATCGATGACCGACACACTCGGGAATTTCGGCAAAAAGTGAAATTTTCCGAAACGGCCAAGGACGAGTTCAGTGGGACGAATTATTAAGCGTGCTAATCACGTGTGAGAACGACACTTAAT
Source organism: Bombyx mori (assembly GCF_030269925.1). NCBI lineage: Eukaryota > Metazoa > Arthropoda > Insecta > Lepidoptera > Bombycidae > Bombyx > Bombyx mori. Next base: position 13,537,046 of record NC_085121.1, read on the forward strand.
AGTTCCAAATTTAATACGGCCTCGTAACTAAACCGCGTTATTAGATTTGTGCAATACTGACCTAGTTCAGTATTGTAATGGGAAGTATGTTTATGTATGCTTTTTTATTTAATAACAATCTCATGCTAACAAATTACAAAAGACTTGTGAATGACAATTCATAATGAATGTAATTCTGATGGCCGTCTTTTGTTACATCTACATTTCGGACGTTTACCGGTGGTAGGTAAAGTATCTATTACTGGTAGCAGGGCATCTTGTGAGTCCGCGAAGGTACCACCACCACTCTGCCTATTTCTGCCTAATGGGATGGGATTATTGTAAAAACAGAGACTTAGAACTCATATCTCAAGGTGGGCGGCGGCATTTACGTTGTGGATGTCTATGAGCTCCGGTAACCACTTAACACCAAGTTGGATGTGAGATCGTCCAAGCATCTAAGCAATAAAAAAAGGCAATTAGAAAGTTATAAGAAGAAGAAGAGGTTATAAGACATAGTTGAATGTACTACAGGCAGATAAAAAGGAAGCTGTAATATGGGTAATTAATAGAGTCTTAAAAAGGCCGGGTAGTTGGATTTAACACTCGTAAAGCTATACAACGTTTTCTGTTTTGCTTAAAATTCTCCGATCTCACTACTAAGTATTATTTAAACAAGGAGCGCCACGCTGTGTTTGACATCAATCAGCAAAACATAAAGCAAATGGATTGTTTATTTTAAAAATTCGAAATCTATGCTGAACTTGAACGAGTCAATAATCTTCTAAATCGGTCTTTGTACAAGGTCATCCGCATGTTATATAAGATAAACGTTATGTAAAACTATTGCGACGACCTAAAAAAAAAAGCTTGCATAATATCTACGCGTATTCTTGAAGGGCGATTAGCGTGCATTTTCATAATCGACTAATTATTTTAATTGTGTACCCAATTTTGTGTTGCTGTTTGAAAAAAAAATTGTGTGGAGTTTTTAGTACACAATACAGTATAATTTAATGTGAACTATTCAAAGTTTTTTACTCTCGATACTATTCTCTTGTTACTCGTATTTAAGTTAACTAGAGGTCCCGCAGTAGTCTAAATTCGACTATAATTAATTGGAATTGTAAGCTTGTACACTATTATGATTGTATTTTATACTTCTATAATCACAAATTTCGCCATGACTACACAAAAAAAAATATTACCAAAGACAAACAATATTTAATCTATTCTCAATTTGACAACAGACGCCAAGAACAAAAGTTTGACAATAAATAGTATGCATGCGTGTGTGCGTCAAATACATGGTATGTAGTGCGTGTAATGTTTTCTTTATTGATTTAATATATTTTTTATGCATTATTTAAAAAAAATATTAACATTGTGCACTTCTTCTCTATATTATCTATAAGTGTGGAAAATTTCATACTCCTCCGTCCGCGCAATTTACGGAAAAAGGGATACAAAGTTTTTGCTTCACGTATTAATATATAGATAGATACTGTTATTGTGTATCACTTATTTCGAAACTGTCCTATGTACACGACCTTTGTGAAACAATAGTGGCGTTATATCACTAAGCAGGGGCTCATAAAAATAATTCCAAGAATTGACTGGCATTCGATTACATGTAATGATTGTTGTCTTTCGTAAGATCACTTGCCTCATCTGGGGTGTACCTACATTACAAACAAGAGCAAAGAGGAGTTGATCTATTTGTTGTAATTAGATAAGAGTTTTGCAAAAGCTGACGCAAATTTTTTGTTGATCATCAAATCGTCGTGGCCTAATGGGTAAGCTGCCATTTGTTCGCGTATCGATTAATGCGACTGAACGTTATTAAAACATTTAAGCCGATACCATTTTTTCAAGTAAATTTGAAACTAATAAGGATGAATGTCTTCCACAATGAAGGACTTTTCTAAGTACTTTGCGTAGTTAATGGTGATTAGATGTATTGAGACGTATTTCTGTCATAAAATCGTCATGGGTGTTGGTTTGAATAGTGAGATAGCTGTTATACAACCTAATTGTGACTTATACTTTATGTTGTAAGGATGACCTTCATGTTCTAATCTCTATGGGCTTCAATAGCCACTTGAGACAAGGTATACGGTGAGGTTGTCTGCACATCTAACTTCCGCATATAAATCTAATAAGCAAAACTGTAGCAATTTAAAACGAAAAAGTGATTTTTTTGGCGAAATAATTAATACTGAACTTAAGTATCCATATTGTGGTGCCAATGGTCAGCATTCATTAGCAGTTAGCAGATTTAACTTTTCACAAGAGTTTTCCAAGTCCTTAGGCCTTTGAGCGCGAACCGTCGATAAATCGACAGACATAAAAAGCGGAGCGTCGGAATACCGACTATTTGTATAATTTGATTATAGGTATTAGTTATCGACCTGTGCGAAGGTGTCTTAGCGCCCGCATGTACATATAGCGTTTTTAATAAGTTAATAGCATTTATAACTAACCACTTCAAATTATTTTGCTGTGAACTTAGTATTGATTTTTGTATTTTTTTTAAGTCCAAGTTTTTATAAGGTACTTTTTCAAAAATCCTTTTATAATTAGTTATACATATATATATATATATATATATATATATATTTATTGTTAATGCACTGTCGATTGCACCTATAATTGAGGTGACATCTGGCATGAACTTTTGTCAATTTGTCAATGTTTTGTATTGATGATCACTTTGTTGGCTAATAATAAATAAATATTATAAATAAATAATTTATGCAAAATATTTAAAAATAAATGTATTTAATTGAAGAATGTCAGTTTAATAGTCTGAGGCTTTTCACTGATTTCGCTTTTCTTTACTGTATGTCTAATAGAGGGTCAATATTTTACGAAGTTAGCGGTGAGTATTTCACAAATTAATGCAACTTAAAACCACTACCCGAATTGAATTCGAACTGCACTTTTATTTCAGTTTTGACCTTCGACGATAAAGAAAATACCTCGAGGTTATTACTTAATTTACCTGCGTGTGTATTCACTTTAATGTTGTTTAAGCAATGCGTGAATTCCGCTTTTCGATCGGACTTCAAGCACTAAATCTAAATTGTGTTTGTTTTCTATGCTGAGGTTATTTTTATTATAATTTCACAGTATCCACTGGGCTGTAGAAATACTAGCTTAGCTATCATTAATAAATATTGTTAAACCGGTGAGAGTAACGCCATCTATAGCCGAATAGCCGAACGAATATCGAAGGATCTAGTAGCATCTAGAACGCTCGAGAAGTACACCGCCATCTATTGTCTAATAGCGGAAACACAATACTCGACTTTTGTGGAATATTCTTGATAATTCTAGAGATGCCATATGGACTATAAAAGCGTTGCAGAGATGGCACGCAGGGAGTAATCGGAACTACTCAAAGCGAAACTGGAAACGGATCACCCGAAGCGGAAGAAGCGAATTGAGAATTTTAATTAAGAATTTTGAAATTTTATATATATGTGTATTTGTGTGTGTGTGTGTGCGTGCGTGCGTATGTGTGTGCACGAAAAGTTAATGAATATTAAATTATCGTTAAATTATAGGCGACGCGCTTTCGAAGCATTTTCTTTTTTCTATTGAATTTAATAAATACGAAAGAATAAACTGATGCACGTTCTAACTTTTTCTTTGACGACTTTAGGGAGAATTATGGGATCTCAAACTATACTTTACGCTATGCTAAGCTCTACTTTAGAGTTCACAAAATAAATATTCTTCGAAAAAAAATATGTAAATACTCTACAAAAGTAACATATGAAACTGAGGGTCTGTATTGAGCATCTATAAGGAATGATGCGACAAAACTTTGAGCAGTAACTCAAGTAATTAAGGGTAAAAAGGTAGAAAAGAATTATGCTAGACATTACTAAAATTGAAATTATTATTAATTTATGAGTACGACCATTATTGACATATTGACATTCTGGCGGACTAATCAAGGCGGGAAATAAACCTACAGAACAAAACTTTTGACGTAATCAACTAATTTTAATTAACACACTTGCATTTTACATTACCAACGTAGCACAAATAATTATGGTTTGGAACTCGCCAGTAGCAAACTCGAGTGAATTCTGTGTAATAGCAATGTACTTAATGTTACAAACACATTTTCTTTGGAGCGAGTTGTGAAACCAATCTGTCTCGTCTTTATGAAGTAATGTGATCATGTGCTAGTACAGAGCGGAGCCTTTCGTGTTTCTGAATGCGTTATATAATAACTATATAGTATCATTGTTGCATATAATACAACAGAAAAATCCGATGTGTCTGTGTTTTGTTTGAAATTTGCTCGAGTTCAACTCCGAATTAAAATTAAAATCGAATATTGGTGGTAGGACCTCTTGTGAGTCCGCACGGGTAGGTACCACCGCTGCCTATTTCTGTCGTGAAGCAGTAATGCGTTTCGGTTTGAAGGGTGGGGCAGCCGTTGTAACTATACTTGAGACCTTAGAACTTATACCTCAAGCTGGGTGGCGCATTTACGTTGTAGATGTCTATGGGCTCCAGTAACCACTTAACACCAGGTGGGTTGTGAGCTCGTCCACCCATCTAAGCAATAAAAAATAATAAAAAAATTCGGCTTCAACTCTCGCCAAAAACCTCTGATATGAATTTTCTACGGAGAATAATCGTATGATGTAGCTCAGAATTTAATTAGCAATTAAATTTGAATCAAACACAAATGTTACTTGTTAGCTTTCGATACATGTTCGAAAACCACATTCAGGTTGATTCAGTCAATATGAAAATTAGTCTGCACTGATACACAAACACAAATGGCAATTAACGTTAAATTTAAATTTTTAAGTCGCCTCTATCATTTCTAATAATATGTACATCTGCCTAAACTTATTTCAATTCAACATACTTAGATAAACAAAAGTATCAATTCACTTATGGCGCTCATTAATATCTATAAAACGATATGATAATAAGGTAAACGAACTACCCTCGCGACCCCTGGTGTCATTAAGTTCAATCATAAATCATTATAATAATGGCATATCCAGCATAATAGATTTTTTCACAAACAAAACGCACAGTTATTGTTAATTTGATTTGCATTAAATATAATATAATAATATAGTAAGAGAAGGAAAACTTTATCTATTAATCTATTAAAATTTACGGATTTGATTATTTTAATACCATCAAAACAAACAATTTTTGTATCTATTACTATATGAATTTTACTTGTTTGTCGAACATAAGTATTTTTTTATTGCCGTTGTAGGCAGACGAGCATACGGCCCATCTGATGGTAAGAAGTTACCGTCGCCTATGGACTTCAGTAATGCCAGGAGCAGAGCCAAACCGCTGCCTACCAAGTCTACAAGAAATGTTGGTAACAAAGAATCACAGATAACCCCCAATCTGGTTATCTGTGCAAAAAATGAATTGGCAGTATAACACACGACCGAATTTTTTAACATTCTTTCCTTATTCGCAGTTGGATGAAAGCAAAAGTTTTTTTTTGTCCATTGACAGCCACTACGTAGATTAATTAGGTATTAAAATTGCACCAAAAACCTTTATTTTACTGGCTACATTTATCAACAGCTAATTTGAATAATGCGTAAACCCTTTTTTTAAAGTCAACAACATTGACCTGGGTTCTTCTTTATGATTTTTTTTCCGTATAATTAAATCCATTTTGCATAACATTGCCCAATGGTCTTTTCTTGTGCAATATTTAAGTAATAAATCATTAGCCACTGTTGAATTAAATCGTTCAAGGCTCCCGTGCATCACCCTTATGGCGATCGAGGTCAAGACGACATATCGCAAAAGTTGACGCAAGTATTGTTGCCAAGGTTAAAACGTCTGGCTGCCGTCACAAGATGTCAAAGAGATTAATGTGTATTGTGTTTAAGTTTTTTCAATTGAAACTTTGAAGACCTTTAAGTTAGCCTTAAAGTGTTTATAAATCTGAAAGACTTATCATCGAATAAAGCGTCAGAAAATGGAGACGAGACAAAAATTGCAATATAAAAAGAATCGTTCGTAATGTACTTTTAGTATGTCTCATCCGCTTCTTTTAATACAATAATAGCTAAGACAATTCCGATACATAAATCCCGCAAGCAGATTCCGATTTTTCTAACTAGGTACTCCTATGCACTAACAAGAATGGAAGGTAGGTAGATGCATCTGTATGAAGACTTAGCGTTACATGGCGGGCTGACGAAATCTGAAGTAAAGAAAACAAATATACATATTTAAATTAGTGAATGAATAATCGATTTTGTTTACATTCGGTTTTCTAGACGGTCGCTTTAGACGTCATATTAGTGATTAGTTTTAGCCGGAAAATTCGCTTTTTCGTTTCTTTTTTTTTATTGCTAGATGGGTGGACGAGCTCACAGCCCACCTGGTGTTAAGTGGTTACTGGAGCCCATAGATATCCACAACGTAAATGCGCCACCCACCTTGAGATACAAGTTCTAAGGTCTCAAGTATAGTTACAACGGCTGCCCCACCCTTCAAACCGAAACGCATTACTGCTTCACGGCAGAAATAGGTAGGGCGGTGGTACCTACCCGCGCGGACTCACAAGAGGTCCTACCACCAGTAATTACGCAAATTATAATTTTGCGGGTTTCATTTTTATTACACGATGTTATTATTCCTTCAACGCGGAAGTCAATCGTTAACATTTGTTGAGTACGTATTTCATTAGAAAAATTGGTACCCGCCTGGGATTCGAACACCGGTGCATCGTTCAACACGAATGCACCGGACGTCTTATCCCTTAGGCCACGACGACTTGACGGACTATCATTGACGGACCATACAGCTATATTCTTTTCAGAACTCGAAACACATACGCCTAAATAACCTTGATAGTTCTCATTGAACGAAAATGGTATACAAAGCGCGGTAGCCTAATTGTATAGGTCGTATACAACGTGCGTGCTTCGAATTGTGAAGATGTTGCTTATTGTACGTGTGCTCATAATTAGTAAGTATACGAGGAAATAGATTTAATGATCAAATCAAATTGTGCGTAGATACTATAGTACGTGTTTGCCATCACTAGTCTTGAACAGTAAAGTTAGTCTTCATTGCATTATCAACACTATTGTGCTGCGAAATTTTCGTGAGAGACTACATACTATGTCTTCCTTTCGAACATTTGGGGCCAATATTTCCGAATCCGCATAGGAAATGTTTGTTTAAAACATGTTTTTATGTATTTATGCTTTATACCTATATACATATGTGTGTTGTACTTATTTTGATTTTAGACAAACACAAACAATACATGAGCATAATAACATAATAACCCTTTAGCTATTGGTAGCTAACCAGTAGTAGTAGTAGTAAACAATTTTCCTGCCCTTTTGTAGCCTCGTACGAGGTAGGGCGTATTGTAAACATAAGTAAAGATTATTATCTAGCCTATTCCTGTCGCCTAGGCAGGATGTGGGTCGGTCTATTCGTATAACAAAAGAGTAGGCATAAATAGAACTAATCACATCTTAATTCCATGTTGGTATAACCATTGCGCCTATTTCTGTCCCGGGCTATAACGCGTTTATTTAAGATAATAACCAGTTACAAAATACTATATGTAGTAAATAAAAAAATGTAATAAAGTAGGTATCGGTATCTTTGTTGTCTCTATAGTATAGTTGAATCATTCCCTATGAAACTTTTTTTTATTGCTTAGATGGGTGGACGAGCTCACAGCCCACCTGGTGTTAAGTGGTTACTGGAGTCCATAGTCATCTACAAAGTAAATGCGCCACCCACCCTGAGATATAAGTTCTAAAGTCTCAGGATAGCTACAACGGTTTCCCCACTCTTCAAACCGAAACGCATTGCTGCTTCACGGCAGAAATAGGCAGGGTGGTGGTACCTACCCATGCGGACTGCCAAGAGGTCCTCCCACCAGTAAAAAATCACGTATATATCACGTTTATATTTTATGACGTAACTAGGTGACCCGGCAGACTTCGTGATGCCTCAATCGATAAATAAAAGACCTAAACTTTTGTATACAATAAACTTAAAATAAACAAAAGGAATCCGTCCGACGGGGGACACATTAAAGGGAAAACAAAATTGTTATTTTTATTTAATTCAGAGCATTTTCATATTTATCTACCTTTTAAACCTTCTCTGGACTTCCACAGATAATTCAAGACCAAAATTAGATGAAAATAAAAAGGCTTTGAAAAATAATTTCCATAACGAAGAACTGTTTCTGATTATCTTTATATACCTAGATCTAATTTATGAATATCCATAATGAATGTGTATTGCTAACTTGAACGAATAAGTTAAGATTGGCCGCACTGTAAACAACTATATCATCTAGCGCATCTATAGCATCAAGAAATACAAACAACCATGATTTTACTAAAATTATTGTTGACTCTGTGTTTTTAAAACAATTTGCTTGGCGCGAAAACGATAAAAAAAATAACAATAGCATCTGTGCATGTTACAAATTAATGTATAACGAAGTCGATACTAAAATAAAATAAAAAAATTCGTTGTTGCGATGCGCTTTATTGCTATACAATTTTAATAATAATGTTTTAATTGTTTAATAATTATGCTTATCTTAATAAGCAATATCTTTCTTATTGTCTGATTTGACAAAATATTTTTTTTTAATTATAATGAATTTAATTTTAGCTCAATTAGTGTTAATGCAATTTTTAAAAACTCATATTTTATAAGACATAGCATACTTAGTTTGTCTTTATCTCGGCATTTATCATTATTGTTGCTTTGCTTAGTGATACATTTTTTTTTAATAATTGTGTAAACCAAACAAAGATATATTTAATTTTACTTATAATATTTTTATCTGGAATGTAAACGTCGATTTTGCAATTTTATATTATCATAAATATATTTTACGTAACTTACGCGTTGCCGTTAGAGCGTTCTCGTTTTCCGCAGCCTCACCATTGTGACATATAACACTCAAGCACAATATAATGAAAGACAGCATCAAAGGGCGAGCCATCGTACCTATTTTTTTTTTTAATTCAATTAACAAAAACTAGAAAAAAAACACCAGTGGACTTTTCTTATTCAATCATCGGTCGACATAGATAATCCACAATTTTAAACTTATGTTCGATTTTTTATTTTTTTATTTGACAGTTAGTTGTTCGAATTTCGCGCGCGTTCGTTCTTGGGCGACTGACTAGTTGGCAATAGGTCCGTGGTCGGTCGACGGGACGAGCGCGCGTCTCATTTTGTTTAAAGTGAAAGCAAGGAGCCATGGGTTTTATTAGCTAGCGTTTTTCGACATCCCTGAGGGCTCCCCTCCTATACTTATGTTTACATTATGCGTAAGGAACCGTAGGACATCGTTAGATTAAGCTTCATGGCTTGCGGACGAGATAATCTTTGTAGCTTAACTTACATTTGCATTCAAATAAAAGGACCATAAACTTGTCTTGCGATTGATAACTATTATGTAAAATGTATATTACGTTTCTTTTTAATATTAAGTTTGTTTGTTCGTCGTTCACTGGTTACAGAAGACAAATTTAAAATAATAAATTAGTGCAAGCCGGTTTTCTGGAAGGTCTTGAATTGATTTTGATCTGATCTCCACCAAGCTTCATATAGTCACCCGCTATACCAATATAAAGATTTCTTGAGAATTTTATCGAAATCAGTCTAGCCGTTTCGGAGTCTACAAGTATAAGGAACAGATATACACACATCGACCATTACCATGGGTTATTAATTAACTTTTTATTGCTTAGATGGGTGGACGAGCTCACAGCCCACCTGGTGTTAAGTGGCTACTGGAGCCCATAGACATCTACAACGTAAATGCGCCACCCAAAAGATATAAGTTCTAAGGTCTCAGTATAGTTACAACGGCTGCCCCACCCTTCAAACCGAAACGTATTATTGCTTCACGGCAGAAATAGGTAGGGTGGTGGTACCTACCCGTGCGGACTCACAAGAGGTCCTACCACCAGTAATTACGCAAATTATAATTTTGCGGGTTTGATTTTTATTATACGATGTTATTCCTTCACCGTGGAAGTCAATCGTTGACGTGACCATACGTCCCGCTTTGGGCGGGATTGTCCCGCTTTCAGGCTGTCCGTCCCGCTGTCCCCAACGAGAACAAAAATGTCCCGCTTTCATTTATCTGTTGTGCATGTGCTTATTAGAAACTTACCGAATACTTACTTATCCCAAATCCTTATTGTATTACAAAATACATACTAAAGTAACTCTAATTTTACGAACGAAAAATAAATGGTCACGTTACTCATTCGAAATGATTTGTTTTGGCTTTAAAACAGTTATTTCAAAATGGCCAAAACACGTTCTATTTTCACGGGAAAATTTGCCGCTGTTAATCAATTGGAATGTTTATGGGATTTTAAATTAGCTTAACGTTTAGAGCATATCTAAAGAGATCATAAAGCAAAGTCAACTGGATTAACATAGGAAATACTCGGCGGTGTGATGACATGAAAAAAAAACGTGTGGCACTCGGGAACTGCCGTGGTAAAGCTATTGCATAGCATTTTTTATCAACTTATGCAATTATAATTAGACAATGATAATTTAATATTAAAACAATAATAAAACAAGACCACGCTATATTAAACATTAATAAAAGCAAAACCTTAACTGTCCTCTTCACATTCATAAGCTAGACCGCTCGAGAGAGAGATGGGCAGACTTTTCATGATGCGCATGCAGTGTGACGTCACGCCACGCGCTTATTCACAAACACTACACAAGCGCAACGTGTGAGTGTATTGAACGCGAGCTGCATGGTAGGCGGAGTGAGGGATGTAAGGTTTTTTTCGTTACGGAATTTCATGATTCGGTCGCCGCGCTCAAGGCCCGCGATAAAAGCTATGCAATAGCTTAAAAATTGCTTTAAAAAATGAATGAATGAAGTCATTACTGTGTAGGTGGGTTTATCGTTAGGGTATCATAACCAGACTATTGCAGAAGACGTCCATGGCTGTCGGTAGACTAATAAACTGTCAAGTTTACAGGAAACCAATGGTTATAGCCAGTACGTCGTATACTCTATCATATGCGCCATTGTACAAAACACAATCGTTTTGGGGACATTGAAATATGCGATATGATTTGATAAAAAAAAAACTGTTTATAACAGACGATAAAAACAATTTAATGGAACGTAATTATTACTGTAGTAACAGATTTTTCGAACTTTAAAAATAAATACCGATCGCATTCATGTAGTGATACGGATTAATTACGGAATGGTTCTTGATAATTAGGCGCTGATGTCTCCGCCATTGACCTATGCGATCCCAGTCTACTGATAAGGATTCATGTTACAGTTTGCAACAATCGAATCTAAGACAAATTTGTTTGGCATCGACTTAAATATATACGTAGTTGAGGTTTAGATCGCAAAGATTCCAACCAAAAGCCCGGTTCATACTTGCTTATCAACTTAGAAGTGCGTCGCGGTTTGGCTCGCGCTAATTTCTTTACTCCGAAAGAATTAAATGCGTCGAATTTTCCTGGTATAAAAACTACTCATCTCACTCTAGTCCATAAATTTCAAGTCGATTTGTAAATTCGTTGATACGTGAAATTGGAGACCGAATCAACGAATTTTTTTATTGCTTAGATAGGTGGACGAGCTCACAGCCCACCTGGTGTTAAGTGGTTACTGGAGCCCATAGACATCTATGACGTAAATGCGTCACCCACCTTGAGATATAAGTTCTAAGTTCTAAAGTATAATTACAACGGCTGCTCCACCCTTCAAACCGAAACGCATTACTGCTTCACGGCAGAAATAGGCAGGGTGGTGGTACTTACCCGCGCGTACTTACTAGAGGTCCTACCACCAGTAGAATATACGGTCATATTTAATTTGGCTAATATACCCGGTATTGCACGGACTACGTGATTATTAATTATAAAAAGTATCCTATGCGGTAATTTAGGTTATATACCATATTTGTGCTGAATTCATCGCAATTGCCATCGGCCATTTTTGCTTGATTGTGTAGCAAACACCGTACGAACCACAATGCAACTTTTCACACATGTAATATTCGTATAGAAGTATTGAATGTAAAGCGTGAGAAAATATAAATTACTACTTACTCCGCGGCCTGAATAAAAAACCATAAAGAAAACCGATTTAATTGAGATCGAAGTCTCGATCGTAATGGGGTTTCCATGAATGGGTAATTTTCCATATCTTTCGAATCAAAAGAATGATCCCCTACAAAGATAGATATGTATTAAGAAGAAAGAAAAAGAAGAAAACTAAGGTAAGAACACCACTGCTACGGCAGGATGGTGAACACAGTGTTCAACTAATAAAAAATCAAACTCGCAAAAGCATAATTTGCGTAACTACTGGTGGTAGGACCTCTTGTGAGCCCGCACGGGTAGGTACCACCACCCTGCCTACTTCTGCCGTGAAGCAATAATACGTTTCGGTTTGAAGGGTGGGATAGCCGTTGAGACCTTAGAACTCATATCTCAAGGTGGCGGCATTTTGTAGATGTTTATGGGCTCCCGTAACCACTTAACATCAGGTGGGTCGTGAGCTCGTCCACCCATCTATGCAAATCTATGCAAAAAAAAAAACTATAGCTGGGGTTGGTCGATTACTTAGATACAGGAGGAATCTAAAAATTGACTGTTTTATTAAAACTATGTATTACTAACTACGTTTTTATTTCGCTCCATCGATAGTATTTTACAATTCGATCAAACAATTAAATGCGTGTTAATGGTTAATGATCATTAAAAATATTGATATTATGTACCTATCTATTCTCGATGTTACATTTTATCAATCACGCGGTCATTCCTTCTTCGTCCCCTACCCTCGGTATTCGAGTTATCTCCTCAGAATTGACCATTTTACTGAGAGCAGAATATGTTAGAGTTATACAAAAGCGAACCTTATGAATTCTACATACAAAACGCGCAATGGACGTTCGCTACGAAATGGGGTGAAAGGTCAGTTTATATGTTTACAATTTAATAACATTATACTAGTAAAATTCAAGACGTGTCCAGAATAATTATTGGCATTATGTTTATTGTGTCGTCGGACGTCGGAAAATGTGTTCGGCTTATTGTAAAAATTGCCGGTGAAGTGAATTTCGATTAATAGTGTACATTTATTTATTTATTGGACTGATATAAGCTTATGATGGGTTTTGATTTTTCTAAGCGACAGTGGATGACGATAGTCGTTATCGGCATAGCTGATTTTTGTAACGCAATCTGTGTCGCGCTGCAAGCTCCTTTTTATCCGAAAGAGGTGAGTTGAATTGAAGTTGAAAGCGATTTTGTTTAACTTTGGTTTACCTTTACTGGTGGTAGGACCTCTTGTGAGTCCGCACGGGTAGGTACCAGCACCCCGCCTATTTCTGCCGTGAAGCAGTAATGCGTTTCGGTCTGAAGGGCGGGGCAGCCGTTGTAACTATTGAGACCTTATAACTTATATCTCAAGGTGGTTGGCGCATTTACGTTGTAGATGTCTATGGGCTCCAGTAACCACTTAACATCAGGTGGGCTGTGAGCTCATCCACCCACATAAGCAATAAATAAAATAAAAATAAAAATAAAAACCTGTAAATCTGTATTATATCTATGACCCACTGAGTTTCTCGCCGGATCTTTTCAGTGGGTCGCGATTCTGATCCGGTCGTAAATTCTACGAAGCACTACTCTTGATAGAGCGTGTGTTAGCCACTCTCAGATTGAGCCCGAGAGCTCACCTACCAGTCAGTGTGTAACTAGAATAGCCCCTCAATCTACCATCGGATAAGTAGGAAAAACAACAAAAAATCTATCTATGTAACGAAATATTTCAACGTAATCTTCACCGAATTTGAAAGTTTGAATGTTTTTTTTTACTCAAAAATGCGTAAATGAATTTGGAAGAAATTTTAAGCAACGATGGTTGGTAGCCGCGGTCAACACACAGGATAAGTAACTATACTGAGACCTTAGAACTGATATCTCAAGGTGGGCGGCGCATTTACGTCATAGATGTCTATGGGCTCCAGTAACTACTTCACACCAGGTGGGCAGTGAGCTCGTCCACCTATCTAAGCAATAAATAAAAAATAAAAAATACTACTTAGCGGTTGTACATAGACTAAACAGTGAAACAAGTAACTCTTTATTCAGGGTGAATATGTTTCTTCGTGATTGAATTACAAATTTAACTCGAGTGAACCCGCGGGCATGTCTAGTTAATAATTTCGTATTCAACTATTTATTATATGTAGGTAAGTATTATATTCGATTTTAATTATTATAAATTTTCTGAGAATTTGACTCGAGTTTAAAAACACGCGCTGAAAAATCTGTAAATAATATTGTCGTAAGCTGTTTTCAATTTAAATATTGCGTAGGTCGGTGAATGAGTTCACGGTTCTCTTGGTTCAAAGTGGTTACCGGAGCCCATTGAGATAATGTGACATTTGATACCCACAAGCAAAGAAATAGGCAGGTTGGTACTAAAATCTTATTTCATTATCCGAATATAGCGGATATTATGAATAGTTCATTGTAAGAAAAGAAATGTATCTGCTGATTTTCGCATGTCGTCGGCAAAATCAGGAGATTGGGCCTCGACGTGGCACTCAGTAAATCCGAGGCCATGTGGTTTCACAGGCCCCGGAGAGTGCCACCTGTCGATGCCCATATCGTGGTTGGAGGCGTCCGTATCGGGGTCGGGGTGCAGTTGAAGAACCTCGGCCTCATTCTGGACAGTCGTTGGACCTTCCGTGCTCACTTTCAGAACCTGGTCCCTCGTTTGTTGGGGTGGCCGGCGCGTTAAGCCGGCTTCTGCCCAACATCGGGGGGCCTGACCAGGTGACGTGCCGTCTCTATACAGGAGTGGTGCGATCAATGGCCCTATACGGGGCGCCCGTGTGGGGCCAGTCCCTGGCCGTGGGGGTGGCGAAGCTGCTGCAACAGCCGCAACGCACCATCGCGGTCAGGGTCATTCGTGGTTATCGCACCATCTCCTTCGAGGCGGCGTGTGTACTGGCTGGGACGCCGCCTTGGGTTCTGGAAGCGGAGGCGCTCGCTGCTGACTATCAGTGGCGGGCTGACCTTCGTGCCCGGGGCGTGGCGCGTCTCAGCCCCAGTGTGGTCAGAGCGCGGAGGGCCCAATCTCGGCGGTCCGTGCTGGAATCATGGTCCAGGCGGCTGGCCGATCCTTCGGCTGGTCGTGGGACCGTCGAGGCGATTCGCCCAATCCTTGTGGATTGGGTGAATCGTGACAGAGGACGCCTCACTTTCCGGCTCACGCAGGTCCTCACTGGGCATGGTTGCTTCGGTGAGTTCCTGCACCGGATCAGAGCCGAGCCGACGGCAGAGTGCCACCATTGTGATTGCGACTTGGACACGGCAGAGCATACGCTCGTCGCCTGCCCCGCATGGGAGGGGTGGCGCCGTGTCTTCGTCGCAAAAATAGGAAACGACTTGTCGTTGCCGAGTGTTGTGGCATCGATGCTCGGCGACGACGAGTCGTGGAAGGCGATGCTCGACTTCTGCGAGTGCACCATCTCGCAGAAGGAGGGGCGGGGCGCGTTAGAGACGCGCAAGCCCGCCGCCGTCAAGTGGGGGCCAGGGAGGCGGATCTCGCCCAAGCCCTGGCCCTCTAAGTGTTTCGGGTACCCCTCATATGTCGGTTTGGGGACCGGCGAGGGGGACCTAAGAAGACGTCGTGCAAGCTGCTCTGCACGCGTTTTACGCAAGAGCATCCGGGTGATGGAAGGCCGGCTATCCTCGACCCACGCTGGTTCTGACCCAGCGGGGTATTCCGTAGGATAGCTCACTCTAACCGGCGCCGTCTAGGCGGGCTCCGGATAGCCTGCCGACCGAGAGGGCTGGTGGTCGTGGCGTCGACGACCGCCAGTCCGGCGTCCCGAGGGGGAGGGTGATGGGCGAGATGTGCTCCGCACTAAGCACTTCACTTTCCCCCCTTTGCCTTTTCATGAATTCTGTCTCATGTGAGGTTTGGACGTTGGTTGTTGAGTGACAGGAGGTTTTAGTCGGTTCGACTCCGACATGCTCCGCCCGCCGTCCCCAGTGGAGGGCGGAAGTCCGGCAATTTCCTCCTGACCAAAAAAAAAAAAAAACTGCCGATTTTGACATTTGATTATTTTTATGATTAAGGACTATAAATTAACATCCCACCTACATGTTTATAGTATTCATTCGCTGAACACTTGACCAGAACGGTTCCTTACAGCTGAATCCCATGTTATTAACATTGTCTATCCTTCCTTCTCTACCCAAACATTAGATTTTAAAGAAATGCAGTATTTTATCTTATAACATAATAATAAACCAGTTTGGTCGAATTTTTGTTTTTTTATTGCCCACAAGGCATACGGCCCACCATACCTGATGGTGAGTGGTTACCGTCGCCCATGGACTTCAGCAATGCCAGGGGCAGAGCCAAGCCGCTGCCTACCGCTTAGAATCAAGAATATTCACAGTAAGACCAAATCACCACCGGACGTCTTACCCTTTAGGCCACGACGACTTCTAATTCAATCCAATCCATTCAATTCAATCCATTCGAATAGCTGAAGAAGCTTTCTATCATGAAATGTTTTACAAAAATGTCGCTTACACCAAATAGCCTTTCACGCCTCGATATGTTCTATATGTTCTTTTCTTCGAGTGTCGACAGTAAAACAAAAATTTTAGGATTAATTATTAAAGGAAGCTCAATGTAGTAAATACGCGACAAAAAATTTACTTTACAATGACGTTTTGCAAGTCGAAATTACGCACTTATATATATTTTGTCTGGCAACGCCTGATAACCTCTCGAGCAAAGTCATCTATCTGTATATTTTATCAGTATTATGGTGTTTTATGTACATTAAAAATGCTTAGTATTATTGCTTAGATGGTTGGACGAGCCCACAGCCCACCTGGTTAACTTATTACTGGAGCCCATAGACATCTACAACTTAAATGCCACCCACCTTGACATATAAGTTCTAAGGTCTCAGTATAAATCAACTCAACTTCCGCAGACGCGTCACCCTCAGATACAGCCCACTGAGTTTCTCGCTGGATCTTCTAACTGGGTCGCGTTTCCGATCCGGTGGTAGATTCTGCGAAGCACAGCTCTTGCTAGGGTTCGTGTTAGCAACGTCATCAGGTTTGAACCCCGTGAGCTCACCTACTAGTTAAGGCAACGCTGATATACCCTCTCAAGACTATCAGCTTAGGTAGAAAAAAAAAACCCGCAGACCCGCTGCTATGCTATATTACGTTTTATAATTAAAGTGGCATTCTTAAAACGACATTTACTCAATCCTGAGGAGCAGTAGTTCCTCAGTGGATCCTCCCGATCCACTGTCGGTGTTTTTAAACATTTCAAGCACCGGTCATCGTTCTCGTCGAACCCGTCGAATGCGACGAAAGGTTCGTCGTGAAAATTAACCCACAGACACAGACCACTGAGTTTCTGGACTGGTTTTCGCATTGGGTTGGGATTCCGATCCAGTGAGGCACTGCCCTTGCTAGGGCTAGTGTTAGTAAGTCGCCAGACTGAGTCTACGAGACTGCCTGACCGCCGGAAATATTTTAAAATATACATAGATGAAATCCCAAATCAGAAGAACCGTCAAACTAAGACAGCGCTATTTCATTCTGTTGGGAAATAAATGTAAATATAAATGAACGTATTTGTCGAAAATGATTCGTTTATTTATAACCACGAAAACTGTAATTAGAAAGGTTACAAATAATAAAATAAAAATAGATTTTTTCTATTTTGAGACACAGTCGAATTGATTGAAGTGTGGCTTCAAAGTAGCACGCATGGAAGCTTTGCAAAAAACATAGACAAGGTGGTACATATTTATCTATGACTGATGAATTAGGTAGACTTATAATTTTTGGGATTTAATTTATATTAATAAAACTAGAGACCCGCCCTCGCTTCGCTTCGGAAACATTAAAACACACATGAAACCAAAAAAAAAAATAAAAAAAAAAGTTGCCTATGTTCATCCGGGACAATGTCGGCTTCTAATGGAAAAAGAATTTTTCAAATCGGTCCAGTAGTTTCGGAGCCTATTCGAAACAAACAAACAAACAAATCTTTCCTCTTTATAATATTAAGTATAGATATCATTCTTTGATCATCAAAGTCGTTCATGGGCACGTAAGTTTTAATTTTTATCAGTGAATTTGACATAGCACTTTTGTGCGCATCTTTCAAAATTGCCGACTCGATTTGGACCTGGAAATTTCATTAACGCACTAAGAGCACCAAGCGTATATCATTACAAAGGTACAATTATAATAAAATTACGAGACAGCAATATAACTTCTAGATGTTTACACAAGACAGAAATGTATTCGACATCGATAGATAATATTACGTACGCTTCGTAATCTATGCTTTGTTCGAATTATTTGCATAATAAATTACACATTTGATAATTTTTTTTCGTTCGCCTTATTACATCGATAACATTGTATTTTTAGTATTCAATGATATTAAAATAAATGATAAATACTGTCAAATTATGTTCGAAATTCACACGTCACACAATACATGACAATTGTGTGACGCGGTCTTATTCACAATATTAGTACATACTACCCTTATACCCAACTTCGGTCTCTACTACAACTACTACCTAATTGGCGTAGTGCAGGGGTCCCAAACTTATTTTGTCTAAAGCCCACTTTGAGAATAAAATCTTTTTTAGCGCCTCCATTTTTTCATCTACTTAAAAGCCATATAGCGAGAGCTCAGTCGGTATCTAAGAGTCCTCTTAGATGAAATTACAAATCGCCTCCCAAGCCTCTACACAACGCCCTTTTTTTTCTGGGTCTCTTACCGCCCCCCTTTAGGCCTGCAGCGCTCACAAGGGGGTGTTATCGCCCACTATACACTTACAAATCATATTATAAATATAGTCATTAGACAACGACTTGGCTATGTCACTACTCATAATCAGATTGGCTGTATCCATAAAGAAAAAAAAAACTAATTATGTGGTGTCGTGGGACACCAGGTAGGAACGAAGTTCCTTCGGCTAATGTAGAATCCACACAATTTGCAAAAAAAAAATCGTGCTCAATTTTATGTTCGTTTTCTTGATTTTCCTCTTAAATTTTGCTGATTAGTTTTTATTTAAGTACAGGAAAGTATTTAGGAAATTCAGTATTTTAGGAAATAATAAATTACGTAAAATAAAAATTAAATCGTAATTCAAATTATCAATTAAAATAACAAAATATGTCTCTTTATTTTTGTTTGACAGCATAAAATTACATAGAAATAGAAATAATTACAAAATAGAGAGAGAAGGGATGAGAGAACGAAAAGAAAGAGGGAGAAAGAGAAAGGTATTATACACTACTCGCTTGTGTATACGACTGTCGCGCCTGCGCACGTCTCATTTAGGGGTTTTATTCCACGCACTTTTTTCCACGGATTTTTTCTTACGGTTTTACTATCACATTTTTTTCAGTTCGGTCGCGCAGCAAAACCCTATCCCCTCCAAGCCTGCCGTAAGGAACTTCGTTCCAAAATCTCAACTTCAGTTAGTGTAGGAATGCCTATATTTGGTAATCTAACCTTCCCACTAAAGCTTATTCGGCGTTGCCTATCCAAGGCTTAATGTTCCCTAAGGCCGGTTACAGTGCTCCACCGACCGTCTGTGCGTACGTTCCGTCCTGACGGTACGCATGAACCGATCGTCAGTTTGCTTCATTCAGTGCTCTCCTGACCAACAATCTGACCGGATTGGTATAGTCGGTACGCAAAAGGGAAGCGTTTGCAAATAGTTTAATTGCTGCTTATTATTTTCGAAAACGTTTAAGGAACGTTTAAGTTTTTTTAATTATTTCAGAATGTCTATCAAGTTTTGATGAATTATCAGCACATACTTCTTGCCAGGCCTTTAACTTGGCATCGCGATCTTTATATAACACGTGGCCTTTGTCCCAGAGCGGTTCACGAACTTCGGTGATTGGGCGCTCGGTGTCGATATATTTGGTCACGTTCAATACAAAATCGCTTTCTTTGATGATGATACCCACATCCGTACGGTCGGTCCACCGATCGGTGCAGCACTGAACGCGTTCATTTGTTTCCATTGCGCGTCGGTCGACCGACGGCACGCATGCGGACGCGCTAGACCGACGGTCCTCGTACGCAGTGCGTAGCAATATACGCGTGCGTACGGTCAGTCCAGCACTGTAATGATTTATGAATTTTCATATAAACGACAAGCGCGACTGACATACGCACAGACGGTCGGTGGAGCACTGTAACCGGCCTAAGAGTGTTGTCGCTAAACAGGCGTCGACTAAGTAAATTAATTACAGCAGATCTATTTTACTGGTGGTAGGACCTCTTGTGAGTCTGCACGGATAGGTACCACCACCCTGCCTATTTCTGCTGTGAAGCAGTAATGCGCTTCGGTTTGAAGGGCAGGGCAGCCGTTTTAACTTTACCTGAGACCTTAGAACTTATATCTCAAGGTGGGTGGCCCATTTACGTTGTAGATGTTTATGGGCTCCAGTAACCACTTAACACCAGGTGGGTTGTGAGTCCACCCATCTAAGCAATAAGTAATATAAAAAATGTACTGCGCCAACCACATCTAGTGGATTTATATTTACGTACTCACTATTCACTTTATTATTGCATAATAATAGGCAGCGGCTTGGCTCTGCCCCTGGCATTGCTGAAGTCCATGGGCGACGGTAACCACTCACCATCAGGTGGGCCGTATGCTCGTCTGCCTACAAGGGCAATAAAAAAAGAAAAAAAATTATAACCATAATTACCACATATAATTACCAGGAGTACTACGTTTGAGTCCAGATGAGTTATGAGTACTCCTAAACTTACGCTACGATTTCTGGAGTAAATGTTCTATTTAAAAGTTAAAGTTTTAAATTAAAGTTACCACTACAATAACTTGAAAGTCTTGAAACACCTTTGAAAGTAAAGCAGTCATTTTTAAAATAGCTTTTACAGTACCGACTGATTAATGTTATATTTTATTTCCAGGATCATAAAAATATGGGGCAAGATTAGCGTATAACAAACAACATTGAACATATAGATATAATTTATTTATCATTAGCTAAAAATAACGTTATCGATAATTTTTTTGAAATTTTCTGCCCAAATATATTATAAAATGTAGTTTTTGAAATCACAAAATAAGGATATTCATAGCAAAACTTAGATCGTATAAATATACTATAATATTATTTATCATCAGGCTGAGAAGAAAGGGTGTACGGCCACAGAATATGGACTGGTGTTCGGGGTCTTCGAGTTAGTGGTGTTCATTGTGAGCCCCATCTATGGAGCCCATCTCAACAGGATCGGGCCGAAGCTACTGTTCAATACTGGCATATTGACAACCGGGACGTGTGCAATATTGTTCGGGTGAATATCAAAATTTTATCTAACAACTAGCTGACCCGGCAAACGTTGTTATGCCATATTTAGGATTTCTAGGGAACTTCTAGTGTACAAAAAAAACTAACTTATTGTAAGTGTGTAAGGATTTGGTAAGTGAGTGAAAGAGGGCATGTAGCGCTGTGAACGATGAGGGAATATATATATAAGGAATATAAAAAAATATTGTCCAAAAAAAATGTTAAGGGGTGGACAACCCTTATCACTTAGGGATATGAAAAATAAATAGCAGCCGATTCTCAGACCTACTGAACATGCATATAAAATTTCATAAAAATCTGTCAAACCGATTCAGAGGAGTACAGTAACTAACATTGTGACACGAGAATTTTATATATAAGATAGACTAGAGCAGCGAGTCTCAACTTTTTTCACTCAACGACGCCCTATTGCACTCACTTTACAAATTCACTACAACATATTTACGTGAATTTTTTTGATATCAAAATTAGATACTAAATTCATCTATTTAATTACAGTTGTACAGCTACTATCTAATAAACAGTTGTCGTTTCTGTAATTCACACACACTTGAAAGGTGTTTGCAATACACCAGTGTATCGCGACACAAGGTTGAGAGCCTCTGGACTAGAGTACAGTATGATATATTTTAAATAATGCGAAACAACATTACAAAAGCGAATATTAGAGTACAATGGGTGACTTTGTGCTTTAAAAGATTATCTTCAATAAGAAATTTGGATACTATTGAAAACAAACAACAAAATGAGAATCGCTTATCAAGCTAGATCCATCACAAAATTACCGGAAAATTTAAATAAATTCAAGAGAAAAAAAATCACTTAATCCAAATTCTTTAAGCTTGTATCTAAATTACAATTGTACCTATAGTTTAAATAATACTATGATATTTAAATGTGTATCTGATGATACAATGAAATCCCGTTGTTTTCTATTACGAGACTTTATTTTATATTTGTACAATAATTTGTTTAGAGTAGAGATGTTTAGTTTGTATTTTTGATGAATTAAATGAAGTAATTAAGTAAAGAAGCAAGAAGCTTGTATAAATTGAATAGGTAGAAAAAAAAAAGCGGGAATTGTTCCTCGTACAAGTGTTAAGAGACAGATTATATTTTAATTACAGAGTAGTTCGCTTAATATAGATTATAGACGACACGCAGATACGGCAAAGGCGTTAACAAAATGTTAATTATAAATTGAATACTTACAGACAGTTAAGAACCTAAACTCTAATTATAATTATTAATTAACGGAGGTTAAAAAGAGTTATTATTATTTTTATTGCTAGTGTTTCCGTCGGCTTACCCGAATCGTGGATATAATTGAAAATACTTTTATTGTTTAATCTCGAATTATTAAAGATACGCGAGGTTAAGTCATAAAAAAAGGATTTGAATTGTTATTTATTATTACGAATGTTTTCTTTTTAGTTTACTAGATCGAGTAGAAGGCCATGTTCCCTTTATAACGCTCAGCTTTGTAATAAGAATCGTGGAGGCGATGGGAAACGCTGCCTTCCTGACCGCTTCTTTTGCTATAATAGCAAAGGAATTCCCTAACAACGTTGCCACCATGTTTGTAAGTAATTTTTAACGATTATATTAAAATAATTTTCTTTTAATATGACATTTAATTCGTCATGTCATTTCTATGAGTACACATACTTTATTGCTAACAGTCGTTTGTCGAAGATATTCATTCGTGTCAAATATGAGAAGTTATGTAACAGATACAATTAAAAATCTGTTTGATAAAAAAATACAGAACAACTCTTCAAAAAAGAAACTCCAGTGATAATGGCATTGCAAGAATCCGATGGTCATATAAAAAAGGAAGCAGAGCGCTCTACCTTACATTTATGCCTTACATAAACCAGAAAGGCTTAGACAGAACTTAAAACCTCATTTAAAAAACTAAAATTTCATTATTACCCAACAAATTTTGTTCTTTTTAGTTTCTAATGAAATACGTACCTACTCTACAATTTTTTTTTTATTGCCTTTGTAGGCAGACGAGCATACGGCCTACCTGATGGTGAGTGGTTACCGTCGCCCATGGACTTCAGCAATGCCAGGGGCAGAGCCAAGCCGCTGCCTACCGCAGAAATGTTCACGATTGACTTCCACGGCGAAGGAATAACATCGTGTAATAAAAATCAAACCCGCAAAATTATAATTTGCGTAATTACTGGTGGTAGGACCTCTTGTGAGTCCGCGCGGGTAGGTATCACCACCCTGCCTATTTCTGCCGTGAAGCAGTAATGCGTTTCGGTTTGAAGGGTGGGGCAGCCGTTGTAACTATATTTGACACCTTAGAACTTATATCTCAAGGTGGGTGGTTCATTTACGTTGTAGATGTCTATGAGTTCCAGTAACCACTTAACACCAGGTGGGCTGTGAGCTCCTCCTCCCATCTAAGCAATAAAAAAAAGAAAGACATAAATTGTCGATATTGCTCGCGCTTAAATTTCCATAGCAAAGCAGTCGTCGTGATTTTCGCTCTTCAATTTTCTTAGGCGTCTATAGAAACGTTTTTCGGTTTGGGCCTCATCGTTGGTCCGACTCTGGGCGGAGCGCTGTACGGATTAGGCGGCTACAGTCTACCATTCGCCGTGCTTGGTTCGGCGCTGTTCTGCGCCGCGGTTATGAGCTGTTTCGCTTTACCAGCATACCACGACGACGAAGACCTGAAGCCCACCGGACGTGAGTTTTTGAGGGTTTTAAGAAATTACATAAAAAGCTCCTTATTCGCGCTTCCTTAATTCGCGTTTTCACTATTCGCGGATTAAATAAATGCCACTTCCTGTATTCGCGGCTAGAGATTTCTGTATTCGCGTATCTAATCAGTACATCGGTACATACACACTCATGAAAAAAGATTCTAATATATAGGTATCAAACCGAATATCATCTGTAGCGCGTCGTCAAGTAGAATAATAAAAAGATAAAATAGTCTTTATTACAACGACGTCTAAAGGATGCTTTTTTATTTTGTCTCTTAGGAACCTATCGCCTGTAATCCCATATATGTAAATCACAATTCCATATTCACGGTTTCTGTATTCACGGCATATTTACGGAACATATACAGCACGAATAAAGAGCTTTTATTGTATTTAAGTGTTAAGTAGACGTAATTAGATAAAGAACCAAAGTTATAGACATAGCATAGCGAACTAGTAAGCTGAAGTGGCAATGGGCTGGCCATATTAGCCGGACAACCGGTAACATATGGGGTAAACGCGTTCTTAAGTGGAGACCGCGAATTGGCAAGCGCAGTGCAGAACGCCCTCAGGCTCGGCGAAGGGACGATTTTTGCAGGATGACTGGGAAGAGCTGGATTAGAGAAACCGAGGATCGTGCTCAGTAGCGTACCATTAGAGATGCCTATGTCCAGCAGTGGACTACTATAGGCTGATGATAATGAAAAAATACGTAATTAAAACTACTTTTACTGTCTGACCGCGGGCTTTTATACAGCCGCCCGTGACCACTAAAACTGTAAACTATTCGAAACTTCGGAAATTCTTTTATATTTTTTATCGAAATTATTATTAACCGTTTTTATGTTTAAACATTTTAAAAAACGAACATGGAATAGATCACGGTAACTAGGCATAAATGTATTAACATCAGTAACGGGACAATTGTATTGTAATAATTTACTCGTCAATACATTTTTCAGCTACGATATTCACGTTGCTGCGGATCCCTGGCGTTTTATTGTCAGCAATCAGTATCATTTCGACGAGTATGAGCATTGGATTCCTTCAAGCGACTTTAGAGCCTCACTTACGACAGGTAACTATTAAAACTGTGTGAATCTTTTGTGATAGATAAATAGAATAATGTGGAATATTATAAACGCCTTTTTAGTTATTCGTGTGCTATTTTTAAAACTTTCCGTGTCTAAAGCGTACGCAAGATCGGATATAGTTGAAAAAAAGCATTAAATCAATTTAAAAGGTTAACAATGTAAATTAGTTTTTCCTTTGAATCTTTGGTGCATTAACTCGTAGTGTCATTTACATTGGAGAAACGGCCTTTAACTTTCGTAAATAGGTCTAGAGCTAAGTTGGAAATATGAAGAAGTGTCGATGAAAACAATAAGTAAAATTTCATTGAAATTCAAATCACATATTGAGTACAAGTATACAGCAAAATAGCACACGCTTGGGAATCGTCACGAAATTCATTGCGTTAACTTGTTTCACGTTTTCACTAACCATAGCTTTTGGTTTTGATGGAAAAAAAATCATTCGGGACTATTTTGTGAATGTCCTGGCCACTCTGACTTTAAAACAGACATGTGTTTTTATCAGTGTAGGCTTGGCATCAGCTGAAATGTAAACCCGTCGTTTATCCACGCCAAACTAGAACATTAGCGATATGTTTAACACAAACACCAGTAGTTTCCATTTTTTATTGCATAGATGGGTGGGTGGACGAGCTCACAACCCACCCGATGTTAAGTGGTTACCGGAGCCCATAGACATCTACAACGTAAATGCCGCCATCTACCTTGAGATATGAGTTCTAAGGTTTCAATATAGATACAACGGCTGCCTCGCCCTTCAAACCGAAACGTAATACTGCTTCACGGTAGAAATAGGCAGGGTGGTGGTACCCGCGCGGACTCACAAGAGGCCCTACCATCAGTAATTACGCAAATTATAAATTTTTACGGGTTTGATTTTTATTACACGATGCTATTCCTTCACCGTAGAAGTCAATCGCGAACATTGTTAAATACGTATTTCATCAGAAAAATTGGTACCTGCCTGCAGGATTCGAACACCGGTGCATCGCTAGATACGAATGCACCGGACGTCTTGTCCTTTAGGCCACGACGACTTCAATATCGATAATGTTTCATTATATTTTAGTTTGAATTTTCCCCCGTGATCCTGGGATTAATGTTCGTCATTAATGGAGGGGTGTACGCGGCCTCGGCTCCGGTCTGGGGTTGGATATGTGATCGGCCGGGAATGAAACCGAAATACGTGACGATCATCGGCTGTGCCTGTGTTGCTATAGGATTCCTGCTTATAGGACCAGCTCCTTTCTTTGATATGCCAACGTAAGTATCCTCATTAAATACTTTTAGTAGACTGACTAATTTACACAAAACAACAGTCTGTATGTGTAGAATTATATATAAATTTAGAAATATAATTCAGAATTATTGTTTTCGACTTATCTGTTTCATTACTTAGTTGGAATCTGTCATTTTTATATGATTGCTCATTGAGTTTTTTCATTTTGGCGGCAAAACATTGTACAATA
The DNA here is from genome assembly GCF_030269925.1 of Bombyx mori. Classification (NCBI taxonomy): domain Eukaryota; kingdom Metazoa; phylum Arthropoda; class Insecta; order Lepidoptera; family Bombycidae; genus Bombyx; species Bombyx mori. The sequence continues at coordinate 13,563,782 of NC_085121.1, forward strand.
TTTTGCGATATTAAAATGGAGTGGGGTAATAAAGAGAACCGAATCGCTGTGATTGCATATTACACAAAGTAGGTATGGAGCCAAATCCAATTTTTAAAACTCTCCATACGCTTGATATTAGTAAAATGTTTGTGTACCGGGCTATTAACAGGTGCAATGAAACCTCCTTTGTTTGTCTAATCTGGCCGTCCACGATCTTAATCCGCTGAATTATGATTTATGGTCAGTTTTAGAGAGTACGGCTTGCTCTAAACGCCATGATAATTTGGAGTCCCTAAAACAATCTGTACGATTGGCAGTGAAAAAATTTCCCATGCAAAGAGTGCGTGCTTCTATTGACAACTGGCCTCAACGTTTAAAGGACTGTATTGCAGCCAATAGAGACCACTTCGAATAAGCTTTTTATACTTTAAATTGTTTTATATTTATGTATTAAACTAACACACTGTAAAAGTAATAAATGCTATTTGCCATAGAATATTTTTTCCTTTGTCTCAGTATTTATGGCAAGACTAGGTATATGATAAAAACTACTTGAAAGGTAGGTGACAGGACGTCTTGTGAGTCCGCACGGGTAGGTACCACCACCCTGCTTATTTCTGCCGTGAAACAGTAATGCGTTTCGATTTGAATAGTGAGGTAGGCGTTGTAATATAAAACTGAGACTTGAATTAAAATGTCAAGATGGGTGGAAGTATTTATGTTGTTGATGTCTATGGGCTTAACACTACGCAGATGGCTCGTGAGCTCGTCCACACATTATAATCTAAAAAGAAGTTATACTGCTCAAACATTTTTATATTTTCGTCGTTATTATTTCCATTATACTATTGTTATATTCTATTATTATTCATTATATATTATATTATTGTCATTATATTGTTTCAGTATATTATGGGTGACCGTGATGGGCTTAGTGTTTCACGGCCTCGGGATCGGCAGCCAACTGGTGGCATCATTCTCCGATGCCCTGAACACATCTATGTGAGCTACATTTTGAACATATACAAATATCATTTATACAAAGCAGCTATCTTCGAAAATGAACTTGCACTCCAAAAAAAAAACCTAAAGAATTATACTAAGCAAGTCTTGAATTAAATTGTCGATTGATGCTGAATGTTACTAGCGGCTTAGTGAACACTAATTGTTGATTTAGAAACACATAGTGAAATCATTAAGATAAACACGAAATTTAACACAAAAAGAGAAACAATAATACATATATATATGTATATTGTAATCATTGGAGTTTCGGTCGCCGTTTTTTTTCAAGTGAAAGGCAAATCTTTCCGCAAAATTAAGCTTAGTTGGTACAAAATGAGACATTTTCACACAACCAAGTGATATACACGATGTGTCAAAGTTTTACTTTTATTGCTTTGTTTGTTTACACCTGTCTAAGCTTGGTTAACAATGTTTTAGATCGCTCAAAATCGATCAGCACTTATCAGTGCAGCCATCTATTGACAAACAGCGAGAACTTAGATGCAGATCTACAGTATACATAGAAGACTTAACCCGTAGACACAGCCCACTGAGTTTCGCGCCGGATCTTCTCAGTGGGACGCGTTTCCGATCTGTTCTGCGAAGCACGGCTCTTGCTAGGGTTCGTGTTAGCAACGTCATCAGGTTTGAGCCCTAAGAGCTCACCTACATGCTAGGGTAAAGCTGATATAGCCTCTCAAGACTATCAGAATAGGTAGGAAAAAAAAATCGGTTGTCTGTAAAGTCGGTTTACTGACGATAGTTGAACGTGACAACGTCATAAGAAAATACTGATGGAATGGTTTCATTTTTCAATTATCGCAATTATCGTTGCTATAAACAATTGACACCACATTCACTTTTCACTGAACTTCTTACTTGACGAAAACATGTAAATGTATTATTGTATAGCAACTGTCCACGCGGATGCATCGCTCACTCAAGTAGGAGAGAGACAGATGTCGAACGCTGCCGAACGCGGAGGCCGACTGTGCCTCTTTGCCGCTCGTTGCGCGCTCTCGCTTGCACTTCAAGCCTTAAATGGAACGCCTCATGAGTCATGTTTTTTCGTGCGTGCAGCCGGCTCGATCGAATTATAAGACGTTATCACGTCAAAAAAAAACTTCACACTTATATTTTCTTTATGATTTTAGTGCTAGTGGTCTACCAAACTCCATAGAGACGTATGGTCTGGTGTCTGGGATGTGGACGTCGGTCTTCGCTCTCGGAGCTTTCATCGGGCCGACGGTCTCTGGTCTCCTGTACGATTCCATCAAGTTCAGGGGCTCGACTTTATTCATATTCACGACACACGTTATCGTCGTAAGTAATAAGTGTTTACTTGTTAAATTTTCAAAAAATTCAATCTCAAGTATTTTGTTGAATTATTTCACAGAATTATTAGGGATTAATTATAGGACTCTGATATTTCAGTTATCAGATTTTTAATCAGATTTTTAAAAAGAAATATTATATAAAAAAATGTATGTAGGCATTGAAAACCTGATAATTATAATGTCAAAGTGAAATATTAAAGATCTCAAAATATGTAACATATTTTTAGCAAAGAATAAAAGAGCTCTCAAGTTTTCGTCAATTTGATTTGCAACCTCATACCAAAAACATATACGTACACCGCCATCTGACGTACGATAAAAAATCACCGGCTTAAAACGGACAATATGCGGCTGAGCTTAAAATCGTGGATGAATTTTTAATGATTCAATTTATTTGTTAGTTTAGCGAATATTAACCCTAACTACGACATCTTGGGTTCCAATTTCGATTCCCGCTCAGTCGTTTAATATTTGATGATCTGAATCTCTTCTGACATACACTAATCCTATATTAGTGCTGCACTTCATTACTGAAAAGAAAATCTATCCTTAAATATGCTGAATGGGCGGCTATGCCAAATGTGCAATTAAGCCCGCAATGGAATATTTTTGAGGCGAAATCCTCGTAGCAAGCAATGTGTTAACGCTCTTTAGATGGTGCTGGTGTTAATGTTCGTGTGGATTTGGGATCATACTGGATCTTTGGACGTTTCGGTTTCGTCGGGCGACTTGCTACAACTCGACGGGACCTTGGACGAGAGTGTACTGGTCGGAGACAAGTTCACTTTAAATCAGAAGAGAACGACGAGGTAATTAGTTTGGCAAACATTCAACTTTGACAGCTCTGGCAAAACCGTTTTTGTTTTCTACTTTCATATATGAAACATACGAGTATTGATCTGTTTAAAATAATTCGAAGCGGCGTCTCTATGCTTTATGCTCTCTATACTCTATGCACTGAAAAATAATTTATATATGCAATTGGAAAACATTCCGTCAATTTGAGTTCCACATTTAAATAGTGTTTAGTAGTAAACCAAAAATGGTGAACTATACGTTATACGGTTAGGTACTACGGTTTTTTCCGGTCACCGTCCTCGTCGAACCCGTCGCTTACGACGAAGGGCTCGACGAGCGAACTAACCCATAGACACAGCCCACTGAGTTTCTCGCCGGATCTTGTCAGTGGGTCGCGTTTCCGATCCGGTGGTAGATTCTGCGAAGCACTGCTCATGCTAGGGTCAATGTTAGCAACTCTCCGGTTGAGCCCCGTGAGCTCACCTACAAACGTTAGGGTGAAACTGAACTAGCCTCTCAAGGCTATCAGCAAGGTAGGAAAAAACGGTTTTTACTATGACTTAAAAGGTAGTTCCAATTTGCTAATATTAAAGGCGATATAATTTGGTATAAAATGAGCTGTTATTCTTTGCACATTTTAAAAGTAATTTTAGTGCATGAACAATAATATACTATTATATAATATAATCCGTACAAAAAATATAAATGCGAAGGTGCGTTTGTTCAGATCCTGCAGATCATATCAGATCAGGTGAGATCATATCCTCATCATTTATTTGACTGGTGGTAGGACACCTTGTGAGTCCGCACGGGTAGGTATCACCACCCAGCACACCACCTATTTTTGCCGTGAGACAGTAATGCGTTTCGGTTTGAAGGGCAGGGCAGCTGTACTAAGTGAGACCTTCGAACTCATGTCTCAAGGTGGGTGGCGGCATTTACGTTATAGATGTATATGGGCTTCTGTAACCACTTAACACCAGGTGGGCCGTTGGCTCTTCCATCTAAGCAATAAGAAAATAAAATTTAAAAAACTTTCAAAATGTCGCAGCGGGTCAACGAGTTTCAGTGGTAACACCAAAAAATGAACAGCAAAGAGGGTAGTCAGTTTTATTTGCTTTTAACATCCTACCCGCAGTTTTCAGTCTACTGTAGGCGCTTGCGGCAACGTTCAAATATCAAGAACTCATGATGTGAGAAAATCGTGGTAAGAGCTCATTAAATAATAAGTGTAATTAAAATGGTCTATAACATATCCACAGTCGCCGTTGCGGAATAAGCGTGGAGAAGTCTCGTCCGCCAGCTATGAACAGCTTGATCGCATGCTCCAGCTACAAGAATCGGCGCAGTCCCTGGTCTCAGCGCACTCCGCGGTACAGACCTACTTACGGAAGTCTGGACAACCGATACAGAGGGACTTACGGCACATAAACTCAATAACTCGACAGTATGCACCAATAAATGTAATTAACGATATGACTTTTTCTTTACGGCGCTCCGAGGTCTGCATACCCTGTAGACTTGAGAACATTTTTAAGGCCTCTTTTTTTTTCGGGCCGGGTGCCCTTGAGCCCGGGACCGGGATCCCTGCATCTAGGGGGCGCGCGGGGTATGTGGGACTTGACGATCTGCAAGCTCTTGGGAGCAGACCGCGGGCCCAAGGAATTTTAGGGCCCTATCGCACTAAACGACTCCCTTGCACTCTTATACCCGACGTCCGATCTCAGTCCGGGGTCAAAATCCGGTCAGAGTAGAGAGGTTCCCGCGGTCAACATACAACCAGACACGCGGCGCCTCCCAGAGAACATTTTAAGGCGTGCTTTTTTTAACACGTTGACTGCGTTAAGCGAGTTAAAAATCCCCATGCGCGACTGTCTGTTGAAGCAGCTAAAGCCGCGTTCTTTCGCTCGATGCAAGAGACGACACAATCAACGTGTTAAATAAAAGCTCCCGCTTATTGTGAAGTCATCGTGGCCTAAAGGACAACACGCCCGTAACCAGTGATACGACTGCACCGGTGTCTATTGGAATACGTACATAAAACATATACACGACGAAGGAATAGCATCGTGTAAGCCTACCGAGTATTTAGGGGTTAACGGAACCCATAGACATCAACGTTAATGCTGATACCCACCTTGAGACAAGACAAATACGCAGGGGCAATCCATGCCAATAACACATAACAATGATACCACAAGGGACCCAAGTACTGATTTGCCAGCAAACAGGTTACACGATCCCAAGAGAAACAAATTAAATCATTCGGCTTCTTTAAATATCAACGAGTATGAAAATCAGACCACATTGACATTAACCGGTTGCTTGTTGCTTGTTACAAGTACAGCAACGTTACGTAAGAATACGTTTTCACTGTCATACTGATGCAACAATCGAGCTCTCTCCAAAGTGTTTCAGATCGTTTTTATTGTAAATACTGGGTGCAGCGAATGACCCGAATTTAGCTGTTAGGTACCTGTCTGTTAGCATTCATTTACGATAACATCGCTCGGCCAAGAGATGGAGACGTACAAACCAGCGTTAGGAAAAGTAAGAAAATAGGTTGAATATCTACAACAAACTTCTTTAGAGAAATACCACTAAATGTACCAATGAAAGCTAGACAATCTAAGCCACAGTTATGTGGTTTGTGGAACGCAATTATGCCTACAATTAGACAGTATTAGAGATAAAAAAAATATCTATGACAATCCAATCTACTGTAAAGGAATTTCTGACTGTCAACCTCCGGAGAATGATATGAAACAAAGTATTTTATTGCCTGTATTGAAAACTGTTCAGAAATGGGAGCTTGTATAAACGACCAAGATACTAACCAACAGGGCATTGGCAGATGTTTTGGATGTTGTTGATATTGCAGGATATATGGGAGCGGTTCTTATTTGTTTATGTAGATTTTTGCAAAAGCTAAGGATCGCTGTGAACCCTCATGAGGTATACCTATTAGTATTTGGCGTATCCAGCATCAGTAACAGTTATTAAGTAACAAGACACCACGATACTTCGGAGAGTTAGCCTTGTGCTGAATAGTAATAAGGACTTAACCCACTGAGTTTCTCGCCGGATCTTCTCAGTGGATCGCGATTCCGATCCGGTAGTAGATTCAGCAAAGTACTGCTCTCACTAGGGTTAGTGTTCGCAATTTTTTTAGGTTGAGCCTGTGAGCTCAACTACCGGACCGCGCGAAATTTTGTACTGGTGATAGGACCTCTTGTGAATCCGCGCAGGTAGGTACCACCACCCTGCCTATTTCTGCCGTGAAGCAGTAACGCGTTTCGGGTTGAAGGGCGGGGTAGCCGTTGTAACTATACTTAGACCTTAGAACTGATATCTCAAGGTGGGTGGCGCATTTACGTCGTAGATGTCTATGGGCTCCAGTAACCACTTAACTCCAGGTGGGCTGTGAGCTCGTGCACCCATCTAAGAAATAAAAAATTAATAAATAAAAAGTTGGCATAGCCCCTTAAGCTACCAACGATTAGTTAGAGAGAACAAAATAATATGGGATAGAGAACCCCTATTCTAATTCTCGTTGAAAAGAGTCTAAACCTCGCGGTGTTGGTCAACTGTTTGTCCGACCTCTAAGGACCTATATAGATGGTGCGTTTGTATGTGGTCTGTGTGCTCACGTATTTTACATGATTGAATTAACACTTCGTGCAGTTGTGGTTGGTATTTTACGAAAGATTAATAGTGTCATCAAATTACGATAGATGGCGCACGAACTCTTCGAATACTTAATTATATAGGTTAGGTTTTCGCGCATCGAAGACATTATTAATACTAATATTACAGTTTAATTTCGCATTTGTTATATTATTATTAATATTATTTCCGACGTTTTGAATACTTAATAAATTACTTGGTCATGTAATTATATTTCGTACTAGCTGACCCGGCAGACTTCGTCGATAAATAAAATACCTAAACTTTTGTATCAAATAAACAAAAGGAATTCGTCCGACGGGGGACACATCAAAGGAAAAAGAAAATTATTATTTTTATTTAATTCCGAGCATTTTCATATTTATCTAATCTAAATCTAAAATCCTTTTAAGCCTTCTCTGGACTTCCACAAATAATTTAAGACCAAAATTAGCCAAATCGGTCTAGCCGTTATCGAGTTTTAGCGAGACTAACGAAGAGCAATTCATTTTTATAGATATAGATTAGTTATAGAGAAAAGTTGTTGTTTCAATACTATCAATCTATACTAGATATCCTACACACGTTATATTTATACTTATGTGAGTGCCATCACCCAGATTAAAAAGAGGCTTGTAACAAATATGAATGTCTGTTAGTTTGTATGCTTGTTACTCAATCACACAAAAATGACAAAACGGCTTTTGATGAAATTTTTCACATATGTAGTTTATATCTTAGATTAGCACATAGCATAATCTTTATGATGCTAATTGACACCACACCGGGTATTTGTGCTATAATAAATACGACAGTGTGAGTCATTTTATGTAACAATGCACCCTGGACTAGAGAATGACCTTCAGACTTATTACGTTACGGACGTAAAATCCGTATTAACTCGCAAACAATCTCCACTCTATCTTTATTTACCTATCATATTTCACTTCAAAAATCACGAAGCCAAGTTAAGAGCTACCAATGATGACTCGCTTACGACAGAAAAAAACATCTGTAACAGCGTAATTTCATTGCATTAGTAAGTTACAGAAAGATATTAACGCAAGACTAAATTATTTAGGCGATAAAATAAATACTAAATATTTTGCTATATCAAAAATATATTTAATTTCGGTGATTTCTATTCTAATGCTGATTTGAAAGGGTATTATTGAAATTGAACGGTTATAGCCACGTAATGTACATCAAGCAATGTTTTCTCGCTGTCATAGCAACGAACGCATTGTGCAACTTTTTTTGAAAGCAAGGACGTTTATCGAACGTAAAACGGTTCGTGCCTCATATTAATTAGTTCAGTTTCTATGAACAAGCTATACAGATCAAATTATCTATAATTAGCTTAAACGTTGAAACAGAGCTGCAAGCTTTTATTTAATTTTGATGTCCATATTTATTGGACGTTTGGCTTGTTTTTCCGCAACTGGAAAACAATTTTTTTTATTATATCTACTGTCTGGAGTGACATACAAAACAAGGGCCCTTTTAGTGGTCATAATAAGATCTAATAGCCACGAAAGTTGGTGAGCCGTGAGTTTGTTTATCCAGCAATCAAATATGTTATTAATCCAAGATTTTCTCCTAGAAAAGCGTTTGTTTACTTTTGCAAGCTAGACTGTTCATTGTTTCGAATGTAGATCAGAAGATTAGGATACCGTTCTCCTCAATCTACGGTAGCTCTAGTTGACTAATTCTTTAATTATTTATTGTTAACAACGTAAAAGCACCCACCCACCTTGAAACATGAGTTCTAAGTCTCTTTTTTTTATACAAAACAGCTGCCCCATCCTTCAAACCGAAAAGCATTACTGCTTCACAACAGAAATAGGCAGGGTGGTGGTACCTACCCATGAGGGCTCAAAAGAGGCCCTATCGCCAGTAGACGTTCTTAACTAATTCACGGCAAGCCCTCTGGGCTAAAGGCAATCAATCAATCGATTAACAATCGCAAACCAAATAAAATTTCTAAGTGATTCAATTTTCTATTTGGCGCCTGAATACTGGGATTTGAACTTGTCTCTAGGGCCGTGGAATTTGAAACGTCTTTTGAGTTTGACCTGAATACAGACTACGACAAGAAACCCACACAATACATCCTTGCTATACGACTAATGCTAGATTGAATATGTAGCTGCCCGTAAACGTAAACTTGTCTTTATCGAAAACGCCTGCCGGAATCTGGATGCAGTGCTATATGAAATGTTATCGCCACTTATTTCTGTTATTAAAATATTTTTTGTTTACCACACACTTTTACTGGGTCGCATTCCACTAAATTCAAGTATACTATATTGAATACTTTGTATTTTAACTAATTGTATTGAAAATTTGCTCTCTGTTAATTCTACTATAGTATACACATCACAACGTGAATGACGCTAATCGCTTCGAGATATCGTTACGTTATGGTCATATTATTGTAATGCTTCGTAGACGAGACGGTCTAGGTGTTGGAAACCGTCCATAGTGACTTGCAACACACCCCCAGTTCTTAAGATAGGAATTAGATGATAGTAAATGCTATTATAATCCAATATGTGAAACGTTTTTTGGCTTTATTATTAATCTTTAAATTTTAATTATCTCAAAATAAATATGTTTTTGAAGTAAAATTCGTCAAAAACGATCTCTTAAATGATATTATGTATTTTTTTAATAATTAATTAAAGCATTTTTTTTATTATTGATTTGGTTTCGAGCTTCTTACTACCAATAACTTTAAATTAATTCTATTAGTTTGGTTAACATGAGAGTAAAAATTAGATGATTAATCTAATTCATAGTTCAACTTAGATGAGTTTCGCCATTATTACTTCTTACCTTCCTGGTAGTCATCGAACGAGCGAGTTATATTTTATAGCAAATCTTCGATATTGACGTGTGATACTACAGTAATAATCAGTCGATATGAGAACCCTCTCATCGTAGCCGCTGGAAACTACATACCCGACCCAGTAGACCGAATGGTAAACCGTCGACGTCGCCCAAAGCACGTCATTACGGATCCTCCTGATCCATTAACGGTGCTTTTAGCCACTACAAGCACCGGTCACCATCCTTGTCGAACCCGTCGCTTGCGACGAAGGGCTCGACGAGCGAACTAACCCATAGACACAGCCCACTGAGTTTCTCGCCGGATCTTCTCAGTGGGTCGCGTTTCCGATCCGGTGGTAGATTCTGCGAAGCACTGCTCTTGCTAGGGTCAGTGTTAGCAATTCTCCGGTTGAGCCCCGTGAGCTCACCTACAAACGTTAGTGAAGCTGAAATAGTCTCTCAAGGCTATCAGCATAGATAGGAAAAAAAATGAATTTCAATAGATTATAGCTGCTCTTAATTTTCAAAATTGTCATAAAATAGATAGAAATAGAATAGATGAACTTATCTTTATTACGCATGAGGTCATTTGAGGCGACATAACGACAATACTATTGATACAAATGATTCGTCACATATCAAAACGTGCACTGTGTTTTCTGTTAATTTAAATGAAATTATAGATATGGTTTGAACCAGGAACATTGTTTACTGGTTATATTGATATCTTCCGTTTTAGGGAATTTAGAAATATATAGGCTTTCTATCGTCCCACTGCGAAAAACGAATCACTGAGCAGACGATATACACCAAAGCGAAATATGCGGAAAACTATTTCAGTATTCTGTATCCGTACAGGGCCGTGTGGAAGGTAGAAGACCTCGAGCTTGTACCCCCACCCGCTGGATTGACCTCATCGCCAGCACTACGAAAGCTACCGCAGTAAAATGTGCTCGCAATGCTAATCCTCCAATGGAGGACCATCGCTCGACGTACCTTGAGTGCCTTGGAAGCGAGTGGCGACAACGAGACTCAACCCTGGCCATCGATAGCCACGACTACTCTGCCAAGAGTATCCGAACAGACACAAGCTTGATGTGCCGATGAGAAGGTTACATAAGATACGAAATTCATTCGAGTGTTTGTCTGTGCGCCTGTACAACAAAATCCCACAAGATTTTCAGAACCTACATATACATAGATTTAAGAAAACTATTAAAGAACATCTGTGCAATAAAGCTTACTATAAAGTCAATGATTATCTAGGAGATTGCACAAAGTCTGAATGAGTTGCTCGCTCCGGGCATTTCAATATTGCAATAATACATCTTGTAAAAATGAATATTTAAAAAAAATCTAATATTTAAAAAAAAAGACATGCCCGCTGAGCTTCTTGCCAGTTCTTTTCAGGACGGAGGCTAGTTTTTGTGAATTGGCGGTAGATCTTTTTGACGTTCAACAAGTGTGTACTTTCATTTTGACTTGAATAAAAAAAAATTATTAGATTTGGTTTGACTAGGAAGGAAGAATTTCAGCATTACATTTTGTAATATCTTACAATTTAAATTACTTTGGATCATACGTGCGAAGATGGGTTTGGGCCCTATTCAATGATATTACATAGAACCAGTAATCGTATTATCATTCCAATGTAATCAATTACCAATATAACTTTTTTTTATATTACATATTAGCGTCCAGTTGCGTATTTATTCTTCAACAGTAAAATATAATTTTATTCCGTTTAGAAACTATCCAAAAAGCTCCGATACGCGACTAGGCAGTTGCACAAGCTTAGAATAGGCCTATAGTTGACCTTTTATGTTGACGCATTAGGAATGTAACCTTTGAAAGATGAATCTTAAATCTTCACTAATATTTTAGTCGACATAATTTAAACTCAATTAGAATTTTAATACTTCTAATCATAAATTTGATTTGTTTTTAAGCGTTGTCTGTTTTTTCATCTTCAATGTACGGAATAACTGGTGCTAAGTAGATAAAATTACCCATAAATACAACAAGGGGTATATTGGCGCGGTGACCACACTAAGACGGGCATATCAAAGTCTCTAATGAATTAGAATAACCGCTATGAATACTATTCTGCATTTTTTTTTTCTTTCCCTACCCAAGCTGATAGCCTTGAGAGGCTATTTCAGCGTAACTTTAACTAGTAGGTGAGCTCACGGAGCTCAAACCGGAGTGATACTAACACTGATCCTAGTAAGAACAGTGCTTCGCAGAATCTACCACCGGATCGGAAACGCGACCCACTGAAAAGATCCGGCGAGAAACTCAGTGGGCTGTGCCTATGGGTAAATTCTGCATGCTACTTGTATTTGGACGTATTTTAGATACCATCGTTTTTTCTGGTTCTGCCGCGAAATAGTCATGTATCAATGAGCCTCATGCCTCAATATGTGTGACGCCATTAGCGTTGTGATGTTTATATAGTTCATAGACTATTTATCGCAAAGTGAGCCCCGTGGTCTGGTAGGTATACCTAAAAGAAAAACAGAACGCATAGTTTTAACGCTGCAGAAACGTGAACACAAATATGCTTTAGCATAGCATTGCCTTAGTACATGCGCAACCATTACCCACTGCCGCTAAAGCCAAAGTTGGGAGTACACGTTTACTTATAGTGGAATTTAATTGGTTTACTTAGCCGAAACGAGGGCAGCTAACCTTGATATGAATACTTTCTGTGCCTATTACGTATTACAGATAATGCGGATAATATTTTCGAGGGATTTGTGGATTTAAATAGCTCAAAGCCGAAGTGCCCACGGCTCATTGACCGTAACTAGTATACATATCACAACTAAACGCGAATGACGCTAATCGCTTCGAGATATCATTACGTTACGGTCATATTATTGCGATGCTTCATAGCAGAGACGGTCTAGGTGGTGGAACCCGTCTATAGTGACTTGCAACACACCCTCAGTTCTTAAATTAGGAATTAGATGGTACATATTATTATAATCCAGTATGTGAAAGGTTCTTTGGCTTTATTATTATTCTTTAAATTTTAAACATCTCAAAATAAATATGTTTTTGAAATTAAATTCATGATTCATTCACTTTACAGGTAGGACCTCTTGTGAGTCCGCGCGGGTGGGTACCACCGCCCTGCCTATTTCTGCCGTGAAGCAGTAATGCGTTTCGGTGTGAAGGGTGGGGCAGCCGTTGTAACTATACTGAGACCTTAGAACCTATATCTCAAGGTGGGTGGCGCATTTGCGTTGTGGATATCTATGGGCTCCAGTAACCACTTAACACCAGGTGGGCTGTGAGCTCGTCCACCCATCTAAGCAATAAAAAAAATCATGAAAAACTATCTCGTAAATGATAATAAGTATTTTTATAATAATTAAAGCATATCTTTTTATTATGATTTGGTTTCGAGCTGCTTCAAATTCCTACTATACATAGTATAGAAAAATAGAATACAATTAATTGTAAATATATTCGCAGTTAAAAGTGATGTTAATGAAATCATCAAAATATAACAAGGAAGTATTCTTAAGAACTTGTTTCGATCGTCCGAGGTGGACAATGCAAATTGTGATTCATAGATGTCGTGCTACAATAAATTACAAGCTTTATTTCTATTCATCATTAAATATTATACATTAAAAGTTGAACATGTCCTTCTATAGCAATTAATAATATTATCATAACTAAAAAAAAGTTTTTATGGTTCATTAATTAAAAAGGAGGTTTTAATAGCAAGTCGAACTAAAAATTTAATAAGTCATTTATTTTTCCTGGCAATCCCGGTCTTTAACGTGTTTCCAAATTTTCAAGCCTAACATTCTAAAGTTAGTATAACGTACATTGAAGATTCTGTTCCACAGTTAAATACAATAGAACTAAGACTTAAACGCGTTAAAAATATGAATGACTTCTTCAAGCATGTACGAAATTCAACAGCATACATTTAAAAAAATCTCGGATATGTTTCTCCTTAACTTAAGCGACAGGTTATGCGAAATCACGCGTTTATTACGACAATTCTCACATTACTTATGCCATGCCCTCTGATCGAGTCCCGGCCATAAAAAATCCATCCAACGAATACTTTTCTCAAGGTAATGTTGATCAGAAGCCTTGCCTAAAATGTCATCAGTAATCATACAAATCTTAAACTCATGGATCACGAACATTTAAACATTAATTTACGAAATAATCAATCGAAATTTTCCCATGAATTAGTGACGATTGTTAAAAGAAACTTCAATGGAAACGAACGGGGGGTTCTCATGCGACAAATGCATCCAATTGAAAATAATACTATGCTGTTTTGAGGTATAAATACCGACAACCATCGAGTTTACCAAGAGTCGTCCGTTCACTGGTGCTAATAGTTAAAAGCGAAAAAGATTAAGCAAATCTGCGCAGATAAATTCGATGTGCTAATCATTTCGGTCAACTTGAAAACGTATGCTTTCGCAACAAACAACTAACTCCATGAAGGCTATATAACTATACATCTGTTGTACTTTAACACATTTTTATCTAGGACAAAATATACTTTATCTATTATATAGTTCCATAAAAAAAATCCGAGCCTTATAGTTTTCGGAGTCACGAATTACCAAACATATTTTGAGATTATACTATGAAATAACACTAAGGTTTGTTAAACGTCAAAGGCTCAGAAATAGTTAAAACTCGCAAAATTTATTAAACAGTCAGAGTACAGTGACCAGTAATATGAAGCTCGGATCGTGATCCAAGCCAGTTGGACGGGTCTACACGTTTAAGGCTAACTGTGTTATTGTTCTCCGTCGCCGTGAAACCGGACTTTACACTTTCCGATCCTTAACTTATTATTAACATACATATAATTGCAAGTGATCGATCACTCACGCTTCTAAATTGTAAAGTATTTTGCCAAAAGGTTTACGTTATCATTGAATACAGTACCCGGCGATTAATATTGAACATCGACTTTGGAAAGAGATAATCGGCTAACTTCGGCTTTGTATAGCGTTATCTCTGTCGCACACTACTTAAGTGACATCTGTCAGTCGTTATTTAGGTGTGTTAGTGTGTGGTCTTAATGTTTTTTTTCGTAATTAGCCGATTATCTCCTTCCAAGGGCCGATAAGCAATATTTATCGCCGGGAACTATACTAATGATTCATTTTTTGTCTACTTTTAGTTCTTACTCAATTATTAGACAGTAACTCTGAATCTAATCATCACTGCTGCGAAGCCATTCTGTGTTCTAGGAGTGTATATTGTAGCAATATAATAGAGGCCTGTGTATTGCCAATCGGTAGACGACAATATGCACGTCTCCATGGATTTGCTTAGCAATTGCCAGAGCTGAACTTTCCGTCAGCTCATTCGTCATAAAAATATTGGGTTTTAATTTTGAATTACATTAGCAACATGCAAACATTCATTCAATTCATCGAAGACCACAATTAGGTATAAAAACCTAAAATGCTGACATCATCTCATACATGTTTTATTTTTCGTGTTCTCTTGTACGAATAAAAAGGGACGGCTGACGTAATTCTTATTTCAAGGGCGAGAGGATATTTTGGCGTTAGATTTTGGAATTCTAAATTAGGTTTGAGCAATATTTTTCCGAACAGAGTTACTAAAATTTAATTAAGTTTCTATGAAATCTATATCTGTTTTAACGTTGGCTCTCAAGTTCTACTTCTTCAAGTTACTACACTCACACTTTTATTAAGTTGCACTCAATATTTTTGTTCTTTTCCCTACTGGCTACCTAATGGCTGGTGGCCTTTTGTCCTGAACACGCACTGTATTTTGGAATTGACGGTCTGTAGATTTTGGGAGCAGGCCTCGGGCCTAATGATATTTAAGGGCCCTCCCCACTAGCCGACTCGCCTTGCATTTTCTCACCCGATATGCGATCGCTACCCGGGTCAGAATCCGGTCAAAATAAGGAAGTCCTGCGATCAACGGTACTACCAGACTCACGGGGCCACGCCTAGGACGCCCGACCGATGGGACGTCCAGGAGATGGACGACTCTACCTCGACCATCTTGGCCGTCAGACCACCCCAGGCGGTACCGCTGGTGTTCCCGAATACCCCGATGGACCAGAACCAGCCTGCCGAGTCAGACCATGAGACACTGCCAATCCGTTGCTCCGTAAAAGTTCCATAGAACTACTGTCATGCAGCGCGCTCAACCTGGGGGGTCTTGCTAACACTAGCCCTAGCAAGAGCAGTGCTTCGCTGAATCGAAATCGCGGCCCACTAAGAAGATCCGGCGCGGTTTGTGTCTATGGGCTAGGTTAACGGTAACCGGTGATTTTTTGTCCTTCAAAGACACCACTACTTTTAACAATACTAAAAATATCGCTTTATAGTCGACCAGTACTGGTTTAAATAGTTTATTGTCACGTTCGTGGTTTGAAAGCTTCAAACAAGATCTTCGAAAGCTTAACTTTGACGGATCTTAAATTTTTATTTCACAATTACGTTGCAACCTATTTATTATACATGCATACGTAATATTCGTTTTATGTTATTTATTTATTTAAATGCAAATAACATATTCTGACTGATGTAATCCTTTTTTGTGAAGTGAATATTCGAATGTGAAAATAAATGATTACGTATAGAGTAAGTAACCTTAAAAACGTCATTGGCATTGTGATTCCTTACTTTTCATGTAGGTATAATGGATACCTTTTGCTTTTTTTTTTGCTTTTATTTTTGTTGCATAGATGGGTGGACGAGCTCACAGCCCACCTGGTGTTAAGTGGTTACTGGAGCCCATATATATCTACAACGTAAATGCGCCACCCACCTTGAGATATAAGTTCTAAGGTCTCAAGTATAGTAACAACGGCTGCCCCACCCTTCAAACCGAAACGCATTACTGCTTCACGGCAGAAATAGGCAGGGTGGTGGTACCTACCCGCGCGGACTTACAAGAGGGCCTACCACCAGTAATTACGCAAATTATAAATTATTTGTATATTTTTTTATTTTAATAAGCTCTCCATACCACCAGGCACAGAAACAGATGATGAAAGATCGTGCAAAAGAAAGTGATACAGGATGGGGGTCACTTAGCATTGAGGAATACGATCCAAGGAAGAGGAATGCTGGCTTTAGTTTAATCATTGCAAGAAATTCGAGAGATTGAAAAAACAATTATTTGTGACT
The DNA here is from genome assembly GCF_030269925.1 of Bombyx mori. Lineage (NCBI taxonomy): Eukaryota > Metazoa > Arthropoda > Insecta > Lepidoptera > Bombycidae > Bombyx > Bombyx mori. Next base: position 13,580,574 of record NC_085121.1, read on the forward strand.
AATTTCCAAAATCACTGCAAACTTTAACCCATTGTAAAAACAGTATATTTAGCAATGGCGTCATCTACTTTTTTTCGCGGGGAAAACCTGTTTAGCGTGCGTTCTCACACCACTATGGGACGAGTAATGCTTGTGCATGCATTGAGCATGATGTGATAGACACCTCTGTCAGTTGAGCCCCTATAAATTCTGCCGTGTTCCGTCTTGGGGTGCGGTAATTCATAAACTTACATATTATTATCATTAATATTTTGGCTACATATTAAAAAGTTAGAAAATCTACGCGTCAATGTCATTGACATCAGAACAATAATAGCATCAGCTCTCTTACTCATTTTTTTGACGGTACGTCATTGCAGAAGACCTCCTCACCTCATATGAGTGTTTGATGACTAATCAAGAAGGTCGAATATTTGCCTACAGTATTTATTTATTTATTAGATATTACTCAGACATTTTTTATAGTGTCCCAGTCACTAACTTCACTCCAATTACTTAAATTAAAACTTGGTACTTAATAACAAATTAATATAATTGCAAATTTATCTAACAACCTATTAATATTAAAAGAGAAAAAAACTTTCCTAAAGTAATACTTGTGTTCTCTTTTTTCCTGTCTAAGCTAATAACCTAGAGGCTTACGTCAGCGTAACTGGGACGAGTAGATGAGCTTACAGGGCTAAGGTGACGATGCTAACACTAGCCCTAGCAAGAGCAATACTTGGCAGAATCTACCACCGGATCGGAAACGCAACCTACAGAGGAGAGATCCAGCGAGAAACTCGATGGGCTGTGTCTGTGGGTTAATTAACTCGCCGAACCCTTCGTCGCTAGCGACGGGTTTGACAAAAACGATAGCCCGTGCTTGTCAATACCTAAAAGCACCGTATAGTGGATCTTTAGTGGTTAGTGTTTTGGGCGACGTCGACTCTTTACCATTCGGTCCGCAGGATCGGGAACGTAGTTACCGGCGGCCACGACAAGAGGGCTTTGTTCCTCAATATTCTCATACCAGTATTTTTTTTATTGTCGTTGTATGCAGACTGATGGTAGGTGGTCACCGTCGCTCATGGACGTCAGCAATGCCAGGGGGAGGCAGGGGCAAACCACTGCCTACCATTAAGTACTCTCCGCAAGCCTCTCCGCAAGATCTTTTTTGCCACGTACCATCCGGCTTTGGAATGAGCTCCCCTCCAGGGTGTTTTCCGAGCGCTATGATATGTCCTTCTAGTATACCGGGCCGGCTCGCTTTGCTGCCCAATCTATGGTTAATCAACTTCTAGGCCCAAATTAGGCCTAACCCAAAGTCTTTCTCAAAACTTCATCGGAATCGGTCACACACAGCTTTTACATACAAGACCTTATATTTTAAGATAGAGACGCCGGCTTAAGACACCGATGGATGGATGGGATGCATATTCCTTATCTTTGTTAAAAGCCGTCTTTATTGTAGACAACTTACGGCTTACATGGTTTTTAGTGATTACTGTCACTCACAAAATACAGGAAATGCAACTAGTCGAGGCGCCTACAGCGAAAATGATGAAGCCGTCTGCTCACAACCCACTCCTACTCGCTTAGGTTCGGCGGGAAGGCGTCCTGTTAAGGTTTCGTTTCTTCTTTTGGTAAGGATTTATGCTGCAAATTATTCATCATCTGAATAATAAAGATCTGAGTGTCAAAAGCTTTTCATACTCACACATTACGTACTTCTGTTATTTACTGAATACACTCTTATAAAACAAAACATCTTAGAATAAACACCTCGTGACAGATGTTTAGTTAGTAGTTGCAAATGTTATTTGCACAGATATGAGTAGTTCTGTTTGTTCGCCTGAGTTAAGCACTTGTGCAACTGAAGGAAACGGACACTGTTTCTTTTTCCTTTTTAAAACATTTTTTGCCACTTAATGTATTATTAGATTTATTGGTGCTCATCCTAAAATGGGAAACTTCTTGTTATTTAAACATAGCAAATAAACTAAATTAACAGACAAAATATAGTAGTAAAAACGAACACATATTTTTAAATTTTTTGAACGTTTCTTTATTTATTGCTTAGATGAACGAAATTACGACCGACTTGATGTTAATAGGTTACCGAAACCCACAGAAGGGACCGCGTGTGTGCGACGACCCATCTGGAAATAGGTCTTGTAGTGTACAGCGGCTATTTTGCCATACAAACCAAAACTCGGGACTGCTTCTTGGCAGAAATAAACAGAGTGTCTACCAGTGCATACAATACGATCTACCACGCTCCGGCAACAACATACATTCGTATTATTCGCAGATGATACATCTTTATTATTTAAAATTAAACGACAATTGCAAGTCTATCACGAAGTGAATGATGCGATTGCAATAATTATTACGTTATAATAATCATTGTAAAAAATAACATAAAAAAATAAATGTACTATTTAAAAAAAAAATATCTAATATAAAAAAAAAAACATGCCCGCTGCGTTTCTTGCCAGTTCTTCTCAAGACTGAGGCTAGTTTTTGTGAATTGGTTGTAGTTCTTTTTTACGTTCAACAGGTATGTACTTTCATTTATGTTGAATAAAATTTTTTTTGACTTGATTTGATTTGATTCGTGTATCACTAACGTCTCAAGGCGACAATCAACATAAAAATCCCACGATTTACATCAGCCACGTCATAAAGTGACCCGCGAATCCTTATTGCGAACGTCCACGCCTCTCAGGCGATTTTAATGTTTATCTCCTCAAGCCAAGGGCCATAATAGAAAAAATATTCAACAATGACCCGTGCTGCCTCAGTGCGCATCCTGCGATGAGTCATTCCAACCGTCTTCCTCAACCGACCTCGGATCGTGTTTTTTTAACTACTCATTGTTCAAGATCCGAACAAGTGTAACGCATTCACACATTTTTATTAAAACATTTTATGTCTATTACAATTACGTTGGTAATTGCTTAATTTAAATTCTTAGCCATTTATCTCATACCTTGGATATCACAATCGAATCATACCAATAGTATTATGTTGATTTATTATGTAAATGTAAGTATAGTATTACATACATATGCGTATATAAATTTTCTTATAATATGTAAACGGAATATATTTATTTATTTTTGTATGTATTTAATTTAATAATGTATTGGTATAGGACACCGTAAGATATCTGCTGTATCTTTATATTATCTGAATTTCTGGAAATAAAACGGTTATCTGGGAAACAGTTTTTTACTGGTGGTAGGACCTCTTGTGAGTCCGCGCGGGTAGGTACCACCACCCTGACTATTTCTGCCGTGAAGCAGTAATGCGTTTCGGTTTGAAGGGTGGGGCAGCCGTTGTAACTATAATGAGATCTTAGAACTTATATCACAAGGTGGGTGGCGCATTTACGTAGTAGATGTCTATGGGCTCCAGTAACCACTTAACACCGGGTGAGCTGTGAGCTCGTCCATTCATCTAAGCAATAAAAAAAAATGGTCTCCGTTTTTACATTACAACGGCTACCCCGCTCTTCAAACCGAAACGCATTACTGCTTCACGGTAGAAATAGGCAGGGTGGTGGTACCTACCCGTACGACTCACAAGAGGTCCTATCACCAGTCAAAATTTGTACGCAGTTGGAATAGCTTTCCTTCTTTCTTCTTTCTAACTTTTACGCGATCGAGAACGTTAAAAAGCTCGCACTAAGTTCATTCTACACAGTCCGAAACACCTTCGTTCGTAACAATGAAAACTGTAAAATAATTTAAACGTAATCCTATACCAAAACTACAATTACGCTTTAATATACATACGGTTCAATACTTTAAATTTTATTAAAATTTTTAAACAAACAAAATTAGTCTCGCACTGCCACGAAAACTGAAAGATATTCTTAAGGTCGGATATAATGAAATTAATATATTAAACGCGATATTTAGCCGTAATAGTAGTTTTAATTACAGAACAACATTATTAAGGAAGTACACATTTTCAGCCCATTTTCGCTGAACAATAACTGTTACAAGCTATTATTGAAATTGTAGATCAATTATTACAGTTATATTTCAATCAAACCAGTTGATTTGGCCTTCTTTTTGTCAATTAACGTATAATAGCCATTTTAATTCATTACATAGGTATTTGATTTGGCTTGGATTTTTCTAGAGCTGCCAACCTTTACGGGTGGTGGAAGTCGGTGTAAATTATCAGCGAGCATCGAGATTTGTACCACAGACACAGCCCACAGGGTTCCTCGTTGGATCTTGTCAGTGGGCCGCGATTCCGATGCAATGGTAAATTCATGCAAGCCGTCGTAGCCTAAATGTTAAGACGCCCGGTGCATTTATTTAAAGCCATGCAAAGGCGTTCGAATCCCGCAGGCAAGTACCAATTTTTGTAACGAAATACGCACCTAACAAACGTTCAAGATTAACTTCCACGGTGAAGGAATAATATCTATACATATAAATAAAATTAGAGTGTCTGTTTGTAATATTGAAATAACCGCTTTTTACTACATGCATATGAATATATATACGGTACATACACCAAAATAACATTTTTTACAATTTTTTGTCTGTCTGTCTGTCTGTTTGTTCCGGCTAATCTCTGGAACGACTGGACCGATTTTGACGGGACTTTCACTGATAGGTAGCTGATGATATAAGGAGTAACAAAGGCTATTTTCTTTAGACTAGCTTTGCCCCGCGGCTTCACCCGCGGTACGACAATAACCGCGGCTAACATCGCGGGACTCAGCTATCAATAATAAAATTTAATGTTTCGGAAGCGAAGCGGGGGCGGGTCGCTAGTCGTGTAATAAAAATCAAACCTGCAAACTTATAATTTACGTAATTACTGGTGGTAGGACGTCTTATGAGTCCGCACAGATAGGTACTGCCACCTTGTCTATTTCTGCCGTGAACCAGTAATGCGTTTCAGTTTGAAGGGTGGGGCAGCCGTCGTACTGTTACAAACTGAGACTTAAGAACTCTTGTCTCAAGGTGGGTGGCGGCATTTATGTAGGTAAAAAAACTAGACTTAGAATTCATTTCAAGTATTCGCGTTGGGATATCAATGGGTGCTTGCAACCACACCGAGCTGGCAGTGAGATCGCATGCGTATCGAAAATATTAATACAAAATATTAAAAGCGCATTCAATATGTATCGTTTTTTCATGCAATAGCACCGAACAAACATTGTTGAATATGTTATATATTTACTAACAATCACGCCGCGTTAACTGGTCCCGTAATAAGTTATTAAAGAACTTGTGTTACAGGTACCAGATATACATATATTTAATATACATCCATAAATAACCCTGGAAAAGACATTTATATTTATCATTCAAATATCTTCCCTTGGCGGGATTCGAACCCGCGACTCCCTTGTGTAGTGACCATGTCACTTACCACTACACCAGACGGCCGTTAATATTGAATCCTATTTCGGAATAATTGGTAAACAAATACGTAAAATATACATGTAAAATCACTCTCCAAGCAATAGCTTAAATTTCCTATAGATTTGCGTGTACAAACACCAAAATAAATAGTAATATATGTCTGTGGATACTCTGCGATCGTACTCTTAAAAACAATTCAGAAAGTACAAGCTCTAGTAGATACGTGTCAATCAAAACGCGAAATTATAGTATAAAGTTTCCTCAATGGTACAATACGCGTTGCACAATCACCAGGCACGTTGGAGTGATGAAATCAAAATCATCCTTTCATTCATGAGCTCGAACCGATAGCTGCAACTATGAATAAAGTCGTGGGCTTAATTGTTTGCGCAATCTGTAAGTCACTAATACGTCTACCACGCCAAATACTTTAATTACGAATTTAACGTAATGGTGATTAGTCTGAAGTAGATTCTCAGATCTCATTCCGTTCAAGGTTCGAGATAAGGTGGACCAGACTCGAGTTGGACATTATTAAAGCAAGTAGACAAGCTTTATACTAACTGAACACATAGAGGGCTTAACGTGAGTGATGCTGCTAACTTTGAGACATTAGGTAAACCTTTCACATTTAAGTACTGAGTATCCTTAGGATTACTTGATAATTTCACAATTTTTTTTAATGCTTAAATGGGTGGACGAGCTCACACCCCACCTGGCGTTAAGTGGTTACTGGAGCCCGTAGATATCTACAACGTAACTGCCGCCACCCACCTTGAGATATGAGTTCTAAGCTCTCAATACAGCTACAGCGGCTGCCCAACCTTTCAAACCGAAACGCGTTACTGCTTCACGGCAGAAATAGGCGGGGTGGTGATGGTGGCCGCACCTACCCGTGCGGACTCACAAGAGGTCCTACCACCAGTAATTTACAGCACACCCACCTTTATACTCAACATCACAGTGAGGGAGAGTAATAGAGGTTGTTACTTATAAAAAGAAGAAGAAATAAAATGAATTCGACGGCTGGATCGCATGCCTGTATATCTTGATCAATAGTTGTATTAAAATGTTCAAACCTAAAAGAAAATCTCAGTAGCAGGCGTTGCCGAAATTCTTAAAAAGCGGTACCTACTAAGACCAAATATACCATCAATAACAGGCTGTAACTTGTATCACACTCTTCGGACAGTGTTTAGAGTAACATACTGGCGGTAGGAACTCTTGTGAGTCCGCGCGGGTAGGTACCATCGCCCTGTCTATTTCTGCCGTGAAGCAGTAATGCGTTTCGGTTTGAAGGGTGGGACAGCTGTTGCAACTATACTGAGATCTTAGAACTTATATCTCAAGGTGGGTGGCGCATTTACGTTGTAGAAGTCCATGGGCTAAAGAAATCAGGTGGGCTGTGAGCTCGTCCACCCATCTAAGCAATAAAAAATAATAACACAGACACGGTTTTCCCAGAACATCAAAACCAATCATGAATTCAAAAGAAATGCGCGTACAATTCAATGCTCCGAGAACAAAACACGCGAGAATTAGCCCGGAGCTCTGTCTGGTTCACGATAGTGTAACCGATCTTGATTCGTATGGTAGTTTTGATAATGGCAATCACCATTATCAAAACTGTATATCTTCTTCTTAATATATATAAATCTCGTGTCACAATGTTTGTCCTCAATGGACTCCTAAACCACTTAACCGATTATAATAAAATTCGCACACCATGTGCAGTTCGATCCAACTTGAGAGATAGGATGGTTTTTATTTCGATGAATGGTCGCAATATTTATTAATTAACAATAAAATGATTTCTTATGTTGATTTTTGTTATTAATTGTAAGTTTCATAAGTCTAAAACAGATGGCGCCTTAAATCAGTTTTTACAGACAATTGTTATACTGTGACTTTAATATCTCATAGATGGCGCTGTGCTAAAAATACCAACGTTTCACATAAGCTACAATTTAATGGCATAAGCACCACGTGTTTCTGAGGCTAAAGTATAAGTGAAATTTATTTCGTAGTAAACGCAATACAGTGAAATCCAATTGTTCTTACGTTGTCAATTTTTGGTATTAGCATAGGCGGCCGCGAGTTATTTAGAAACAAAAACCTAAGCCACAGCCACAGCAACGTGTGGCCGGGTCCGCTAGTATAGTTATAAGTATGTATACTAGCGACCCGCCCTCGCTTCGCTTCGGAAACTGTAATTTATTATTTATTGATTTTTCCACTATTTAATGGATGTTATTATACATATAAAGCTTCCTCTTCAATTACTATCTATTAAAAAAACACCTCATCAAAATCCGTGACGTAGTTTTAAAGATTTAAGCATACATAGGGACAGACAGATATAGATAGGGACAGAGAAAGCGACTTTGTTTTATACTATTTAGTGATTACGAATTAGCATTGGAAAGATTCAGTTAATATTCAATCACTTTACAAACTTCTGAACGAATTGTTGTTCTTAGGGTTGATTGATGTATGGAGCAGCTTTCATTATGCTAGTAATTAAAAAGTAAAGCCAAATTTATTTCAATAATGTCGGAATTCCTGTAGACAGAATTACATTTACTTCGCACTTATTATGCCTTTCTCTTTTATATACTTTTTAAATACTTCCAAATACTTCTATTGGACTAAATACAGAAGAAAGTTTTTTATATTATTATTATTGAGACTTTGATCTGCTTTTTCAAGGCACTCAGAATATGCTAATAATGTGGTCCTATTTTTCGTATATGAAGTTTTCTGTAGCTTATCCACTAAGTCTGAACGATTTCATACTCATTTCCATGTCACATAGGCAATAAGCAATCAAATCTATGACTCAATCTGCAAATCTCACAAATAACTTCTTTCGAAACACAATTAGCCGACATAATATAACGACAGTCTTCATTAAAATTTGTACAAACGCGACATTTCGTCTTCTCGCATTAAAACAATACTAGTGGTCCCGCAGTAGTCGAAATTCGACTATAATTAATTGGAATTGTAAGTTTGTACACTATTATGATTGTATTTTATACTTCTATAATCACAAATTTCGCCAAGACTACACTATAAAAAATATTAACAAAGACAAACCATATTCTATTCTCAATTTGACAACAGACGTCAAGAACAAAAGTTTGACAATAAATAGTATGCATGCGTGTGTGCGTCAAATACATGGTATGTAGTGTGTGTAATGTTTTCTTTATTGATTTAATGTATCTTTTAAGCATTATTTTTAAAAAATATTGGCATTGTGCACTTCTTCTCTATATTCTCTATAAGTGTGCGAAATTTCATACTCCTCCGTCCGCGCAATTTTCGTAAAAAGGGATACAAAGTTTTTGCTTCACGTATTAATATTAAAACTGTATACCTAATCTCGAAACTTCCTAATTTTACAGGAGAGTGTTTTAGAGGTTTAACATGTGATATTTCTAATATTAATCATCTTTGCAACATTTATTTTTTATTTTTTAACAGTCACATTATCTGTCTTTGAAAGTAAGATAAAATTATGTATAAATTTTGTTAATTGTAGTAAAAAAGGGATAAATTTAATAAAAAAATTAAAAATAAACTACGCTTTTTTGACAGTATTTATGAGAAAAATACTGGTGGTAACAAATGATTCCGCATATTAACTCAATTTCGAATATTTTTAGAAATTGGACACTTTTAATGCGAAAAGACAATTTATCAACGTGGAGTCGATACAAAATCTCTCTTCGAATGCGGTCCGCTTGCATCGTGGCATTGTGGCCTATAATGGCCCACATGTGCATCACCCTCAACGCTTCCTGTATAACCGCATAACGACGCGGCGACAAATACACTGGTTCATATTACACGTAGTGTTTCAATTCAACCTAGTCACCTAGATTAGGTACGCTCAGTGGTCTCAGAACTAGATATATATACATAATAGATCAATTTACGTTGATATTGTGAAAATAAAGTACTGACTTTAATAATTATTTGTGCAATTTTTGCTATTGAAAATTTTCGTCAAATTAAAATAAACTAGTTATAAGTAGTTTAAAGTAACGCAAATGGAATAATCAAAGGATCACATTCGAGAAAATTCGAATCACTAGCTCGACACTAAGACTAGCACGCGTGCCCTACAAAAAAATCGTCTTGTTCAACAAACAAACAATAACTCAATGATATAACAAGAAACTGCAAAGCCTACGTCGATGACTCAACGTGAAACAACAGCCTACCTGAGCTTTTGAAGTTGCACGAAGCTAGACTGCGGTAACACGACCAAATCGTGAACGCTATTCATTCATGCCTTCGCAGCGTCACCAACAAAAGCGCGTACCGCGATCCTATGCGAAGGAATTCTTCATACAGTTCGATGCACTCTACCGGCTGTTATTGTTATATGCTTTTGTATGAGATGTGAGAATTATTTTCTCGCTCGCGTGTTTGAACTCCAATGCGCGTGAGACGGTCACCAGAAACCCTATTGGTACATCTTTAATGCCAAACTGAGATACCAATCCAGTGTCTATGACAACGGTTGTCCCTTTTCAGGCTATCATTAAGGTTAGTTCCGCGGCAGAAGCAGATAGGGCAGTAACAGACACGCTCGCTGGCTGCAACTAGATCTGATTCGAAAACGATAAAGCAATTATTGAATATGACCACTGGTATAATACAATGGAAAAAAATTCGTGTTTCGAGATTGGCTCTCACTTGTGGTATCCAGACGCAGCGTGATACTCATTCCCGTATTTAGGAAGAAAGACACATTTGTCTATTGACAGCACTGAAATTGGCAGTTAAAAATGAAACCTGGTGAGTCTTTTTAAGAACCTTATTCCGCTATTTCTATACATATTTCATTTTGATTATGTCTAGTTCATTTATTTGTCATTAGTTGTATTTATAGCAAAATCACAAAACAATCAATAAGTTCAATTGTTATATTATTAAATATTTCATTACCTTTAAGAATAAGTACATACGTACAGTCCATTTGTGGAATTTGATTCAGAAAATTCGAAGAATTCGAAAACCTTTGGTAAAAGTAAATAAAAACTTTGGACGCCATGTTTTTTTTGGTTTTTTTTTTATATCGGTAACCGAGTACGTCTCTACAAAATTGATCCCAAAATAATCTTTAAAGTACCACGTTTTTTTTTTCGTTCTCCATTCACCACAGATAGCATGAAGTAAACACAGTCCGCGAATAGATCGAATAAAACAACGACAATCAAGAAATTCATTTCCGCGTCTAAAACTATTGAAAGTTCAGTTTCCGTCCGTCCTTGCATTATTTTAACTTAAACGCTATTTAAATGGCGTGCTTACCACAGCACAATATATGTAAACCCATTTTTATAAAACTTTGACGTTCATCTAGTTTTATGTGCTTCTTTGAGCTTATCAAAATCAAACCCGCAAAATTATAATTTGCGTAATTACTGGTGGTAGGACCTCTTGTGAGTCCGCACAGGTAGGTACCACCACCCTGCCTATTTCTGCCGTGAAGCAGTAATGCGTTTCGGTTTTAAAGGTGGGGCAAGCGTTGTAAATATACTTAGACCTTATAACTTATATCTCAAGGTGAGTGGCGCATTTACAAGGTTGATGTCTATGGGCTCCAGTAACCATTTAACACCAGGTGGGCTGTGAGCTCATCCACCCATCTAAGTAAAAAAAATAAAAAAAACTAAGAGAAATTGTCAAATTATTGTCGCGACTCGCTGTAAAATAGGTAAAAAAAAATAGGAACATTCACTGCATGGAGCTATTTTATTGGCTGTTCTGCACCTCAAGTCGATACTTACGATTATTTTGCACCAAAAATGCTCATTTAACGATGATATTACTTATTTATTTATTACACTTCATGGATGGACTCTGGTAATCAACCAAAGTCAGTTCACTAATGGTAGGTGCACAAATTAAACACACAAACACAGATATATACAAAAAAAAAATGAATTAAGATAGGGTTGGTAGTAGAAACCAACAAAACAATATGTATTATATTTTAGTGGGCATGTAGTATTAATTAATCCAGCCGTATTCACTGATTTATGATGCTATATAATAGACGATACATTGAATTGTTTTTTTTTTTAAATAAATCCAAAAATTACTCAAGTCTCGCAACGATAAGATACCTAAATTAAATATCCGATTTTATTTCATCAAAGTTCACGAACTAAGAAACTGAGCGTGTTAAATTAACAGGTGGTTTATAAACAAGAAAGGAACACGAACAGGAAAAGGAAAGGAAGCAGGGGTGTTCACAACTCGGCCGGTTAACAGGTGTCGCGGTGGTCGAGCGCCCGCCACCGACAATGCCGACCCATTCGCGCGCGCACCTCCGCCGAAGCCGCTTGACCGAACGAATCCGGATCCCGTTGCATCAAAAAAAAAAGTGCCAGTGAGACTGTACTTATAGTGCCAGTGTTTGTTCTGTGACAGTTCTATGACAGGTACATATATATGTTCATTTTATTTCATTTAATTACATGTGATTACTACACGCTTCATCTGACGCGCGTGCCGTTTCAAAGTATTGAAAAGACTTCAACGAACACGCAGACTTTGAAATACACGTTGTGTCTGGTTTTACGTAATTTTATTTTAATTACTAATTAAAGTATTCAATTATTCTTAGTATACATTACGAGTTTTAATTAAGATTTCTTTATAATTGCAATTTTTTACGTCCATTAAAACATTTAGGATTATTGATTTCGTCACCGACTTATTCAATGGCGAACACAAATATAATTCTTCTTTCGATTTCAAAGTTTTACCTGAAGTTATATTTAGGTTATATGGCGTCCCTTGTTCTTTTTTTAAGACGCTTTTTTTTTTCATTTTAAAATATGGCCGTATAATTGTGTGTTTACACATCCGTTTTTATACGTTAAGGATTAAAAATAAACTTCGCCTTGCATTATTCAAATGTATACAGGCTTATTCTCTTGAATCTTGATACTTTAAATGCTAAGGACGTTGGTTCAGAAGTCAGCATCGGCAATAATTAATGACGGTTCAAGTTATTCTTGTTCAATAAATGTAATCTCAAAGGTTGCATAGGAAGATTTTTCATTGTGTATCGAACTTAAATGATAGAATATAAAAAAACCATTTGACACGCTTTGTTTTCATTCATCATTGTGATTCTTTCGATGAGAATAGGAGGTTGAAAGTGAATTTGCATGAGGCTATCAAATTTAAGATTATTCAAGAAGGTCACTTCTAATGTCCCTATTATTTAATGATTGAGATAGTTTTAGGTTACGCAACAACTTGTTGTAACCGTTAGTCAGATTTAAACCAACAATGCAAACTACATTCATCGTAAATATAAATAAAAAACCAACGCTTATTTCTCAAATTAATCTGTTTCAACAAATTGGTATTTTCGTTGATCTGCTAAATCTCGCATCAAAAATTAAATGTCATTTCGATTTATTGACAAAAACTATACGAATAACATACTTTTTGTGCGTCATTCGCTTGATTTATGCAATTTAAATTTTCAATTAAATCTGCATCTTTATATCGGAGTGAATTTATCAGACATCTGCTGAATACCAATCTTAAGTTTCGATTTTGTAGGTTAAGGATACCCTGCAATTCAAATTTCGACCTCAAATCACAACGTCGATACGGTTCATGGACTTATATAATAAATTCTTAGCACTGTTATGACAATGTAGAATATCTCAAATTTTTCATATCTAAACTTTTAACTAATTTAGTTTCGGAATTACTAAAAAAATTGCTGTGTGCTTAGTGTGAGTTTTTTAACGTTCTCGATCGCGTAAAAGTTAACTCAAATTTTTATGGAGTTGGAACAGCGCCCCTAGCGGCAAACGAAGAGAAGCTGTTTTGACTCGATACAAATTTGAGTTAACTTTTACGCGATCGACAACGTTAAAAAACTCGCACTAAGCACACTGATGTCAAGAATCTTAATGCCTTTCGTGTTACGAACTCGACGTGGCGCGCCGTACTCACTCGCGTGAGAGCTAGCGATATATAGGGGACCTGTTACCAATCTATTTGAGACTGTCATAATCAATAAATCTCACGAATAACGAAGCGTTTTTTGAAACAGTTCAAAAATTCACCACTTACGACATGTTCATAAAAAAATAATTTATCGCATCTTGCATAAAATTATGTTTAATGTTAATTTTCATTAACTTGTTTTTTAAATTTTATAATAATTTTTTCAAGAAAGGTTCTAAATCAACAGTGGCCGTACTTAATAGATTTTCATAACTTTTCAGAACAAGTTTCAGTCGTTGAATTATTTAAATATTATTTAATATTGTTACCAAACAACTTCTTTGCTGATGCCTTACTTTACGTATCAACACTTACACCGATTGTGTAAATACACACAGTATTTACACAATCAACTCTTTTTCACGGGAAAATGCAATGTATTTGATTCTTATAGATACATAGATACATAGATATAACGCAGATGAAAACTCTGGGCACTATTTATTATTTAGTGTTTATTGTATGAAAAGCCAATAATAATGTACCATACTATTACATAACATAGTTTTAAAAAATATAGGATAAAAATATACCATTAAATTCTCAATAAACAAGTTTGGTTACAATAACAATTTTGTTTTTCCTTTGACGAGTCCCCGTCGGACGGATTTGGTTTGTTTTAAGTTTATTTTATACAAAAGTTTAGGTCTTTTATTTATCGATTGAGGCACTATGAAGTCTGCCGGGTCAGCTAGTAGGAAATAAAAATAGTAAAAGTATAGCGGACAATAGAAATTCTTTTAAAATGACAACTACTCATGTCCATTAAAAATATGTAAACAGAAAATGGTTAAGTTATGTCGTCGTTGCCGGCACTGAATTCTCCCCTACTTCGGCTCACGCAGAAGCTGACGCTCACCGTTGACGCTCTGGACATGTCCTTACGCATCCTTCCGATCCACTAACACTCTTTTTAGACGCCTGCCGCTCTAGCTCTAGGACCAAGCTAATGGACCTTGTTAACCGTACTCATCGAACTCGGCAAAGAGTTCAACGAGGCCTTCGAAGACGCTCGAACAGCTGTAAGCAAATCCCACCCCTCCGGGGTGAGCCCGCGCTCGTCCACCTGTCCTGGAGGTCCCTAGACCAATAGAAATTCTTACTTCGTAAAAAAAACAGTATTGATGAGCGATTGCCGAGCGCTGTCAATACTGTTTAACAGTATTATTAGCTTGGTATGTATGTATCTTGTGAATAGATGATAGTCATTTTCACCAGCTTCAAGACGCTGTATTAACTGAAAAATAATTTCGCCCTAATGTACTGACAAATTTCGAACAGGCGGTAAGTCAAAAAAGAATAAGCCTGTTTTTTTTATTTTTTTCTAATTTTATACGACTAACTATTAGACGATGACTCGTTGAAATAAATACACAATTTTTAGTGCGACATCAAACACTCCCGTGTACCTTAATGTTGTATAAAGTAAACGTACTTCACGGTGGGTGACGAGGTTGAGCCCTGACATTGGTATCAGCGGCCATCAATTACGTAAAATGGAGGTCTCTATTAAATTGCGTAGGGCGTGTAAAGTGCCCGCACAGCCCACTGAGTTTCTCGCCGAATCTTCTCAGTGGGTCGGGTTTCCGATCCGGTGGTAGATGCTGCGAAACACTGCTCTTGCTAGTGTTAGCAACACTCCCAGTTTGAGCCCCGTGAGCTCACCTACACGTCAAGGAGAAGCTGAAATAGCCTCTCAAGGCTATCAGCATAGGTAGGGAAAAAAAGGACCGATATGAATGAATTTTTTTGTATGCGTTTGGGTAGCGCCCTGGATGGTTTAGATTCACAAATCAGCCCGGCTGATGGCGCTGCAGTCGGTATCTAGGTTATTTATCTATACTGTAGGTAAATGACAGGAACGATTTAAATGATTTTTGTGTATGCGTGTATTCATTCATTTCATTCATTTTTTGTATGCAGGACAACGTCTGTCAGAATCGCTAGTATATCTAATAACATTCAAACTACATTAAAATGTTAGAGTTCAAATTGATTTATTTCAACAAAAATCAAACGAAATAACCTTGAATTAATTTGAAAGAAAAAACCGAAACTGGATTTAATTCGAACCAGAGTTTGTCACATCTAGTTTTAGCGTTTTTATTATTGTGATTTACAAATAAATGTAATCGTGTTTTACAGGTTATTTTTTTTATTACTTAGATGGGTGGACGAGCTCAAAGCCCACCCGGTGTTAAGTGGTTACTGGAGCCCATAGATATCTACAACATAATGCGGCACCCACCTTGAGATATAAGTTCTAAGGTCTCATATAGTATAGTATAGTTACAACAGGTGCCCCGCCCTTCAAACCGAAACGCATTACTGCTTCACGGCAGAAATAGGCGAGGTGGTGGTACCCACCCGCGCGGACTCACAAGAGTCTCTCATCTCCTACCACCAGTTAAAAGGGTCAACAGTTTTTTTTTATTTTAATTATTGTCTTTGCTTAGTATACGTATTATAGTCGTGAAGCAATAGCTTGATAGTATCTCGCACGCGCCTCTATTTCATCCGCTTTACCTGGAACCAATGCATCTACGACGCGTTTCCACAAATCATTTTTGTCACGTACTGACTCTAGAATGAGCTCCCCTACCGTTTCCCGAGTGCTTTAAGATGTCCCTTTTCTAACAATATTCGACGATGCTAAATAAAAACACAAAACAGTGGACTTATACACTCATACATTATACAATTTATAAATATTTTATTTGAAAAATCAATTAAAACTATTTTCCATGGTGCACCGCAACATACTGTACAACATCTGTTTCAGTATTTCTTTAAGCAAAACGGTTGTCTGGAAAATATCGCTTTTAGCGATAAGACCGCCTATTGTTCAAATAACAATCTATCTGTTCACTGTTTTTGAATGTTAATTGTGTTTTGGTGAGCAATAATCCCTCTCTTCTCTCGCTCTCTCCCTCTCCAAAACTATTTTCAAATCCATTCTAATTAATATAATTTTTATAAAAACCATAATGAACGCCCTGTAGCTAACATCGCATTCCTACATCGTGATCGCTAAGAAGTTAACATTAACTATACAAATAATCAGCGGCGCGTTGCGGCTCCGCTCGGGTCTTTAACAAAAATTTCAATGATATTTGACGTTGTTTTATTTTTTTTAATAAAAGAACACTTATTGCAGCATAATAGTCAGATATATGTTGTCGCAATACTTGTTTTAAATAATAATTTGTTCTATAGAGTCGTGGTACATTATTTTATTCTATCATCAATAGTTTTCGCAGGGCACGCGATGTAAAGAATATTTTAGGTAATTTTTTACACATTGGGTTACATTATTGGAGTTTTAGTAAGGATCCCTTCCAAGCAGTGAAAGATTTTTTCAAATCGGTTCAGTAGTTTCGGAGCCTATTCAATACAAACAAACAAATCTTTGCTCTTTACATTATTAGTATAGAAGTATAGATGATTTGTTTAGCTGCTCAAATCTAGCCCAAGCAGTTTTCTCAAACCCATGTACATGCTACAAGTAAAGGCTTTGTGGGATTTATCGAAAAGACACACAGCTCTCCAGCCGAATGAGTTGGTTTTATCTTTATCTCAACATCTATTTACATCTGCTCGAATCCGGTATTTAAGATTAGTAACTTGTTATCTGTTGAGATAGTTTCGTGTCACGAACCGGTAGATACATGTTATATCGCATACTGAGTTCATCTCCCTTTTTTTTCTCATTAAAATTGGAAAATATTCCACAATTTAGTTTAAAATTGTTTTTAATTAACTACAAATAAAAGAGTTCGTGTATGCCAAGATAATTATCCTTGTGCCCACGGTACGCTCCCAGCATCTGCAAATGGTCAAGTTTAATATACCCCGCGTCATACCTCGTAGGAGGTTAGGATACCTCCTGCTCGCGTGGTTTCCGCACTGCTGAACCCTCAGTTGTGACCATCATATTTTAACAGGATTCTACTTTTTGCAATGTCCCTCCAGCGCCTCCAATCATTGGCCGCATGAAGGGCTTTCTGGAATGGGATACCATACTCAAAAAAAATGGCAAGATTATAACAATTCCTTTGCCATGCAGTGAGGAAAAAAATTTAAAATGAAAATAAATTCAAAAGTACCTACGTAATACATACTCTACGGTTATTCAATAATAGCAGTTACGTTTGTTCTTAAATTGAACGTGTCTTATCATAATTTAACACTTGTTAGACGATAAACGCGCGAAGCAATCGACTAATATGATATCAATTTCAAAAGACGTTATTACAATTTCGGAGAAACATAAGTAATTCTAATGGTTTTAAGCGAAGATCATTATTATTGTTACACAGATTAAATATGAGACTTAAATAAAAACCACAAAGTAAAATGTCACCTCTACAACCTTTTTTCATTGTTAAATTTATTTTTGTAAATTAAAAATCAAACTATTAAATATGTTCCATACGCTGGTAGGTGATATAAATGAAACTCGATATTATAAATTCATTATTAACGTGAATGTTATCTTTAAAATCAGGTTTGTAAAATTATTTGAGAATTTTAGTGTGTCGCGACCTTGCCGTATCTTGTAGTCTGACCGACCAGAATTAAATCGATACAAACTCATAAAAACAACTACAACCTGGCAAAATTTTCAAATTCTCTTTTTTCAGAAATGGCCTATATATAGCAAACACGAATTAAGTCATGTAGCCATTTTAGTAGATTATGGATTACTAAAATAAAATTTAACAATTAGACCAATCTAATGGTAGGTGGTGGGACAGACTATCGCTTTCATAGTTCCATTGTTGATTAGTTTCCCGTCTGCGACCTTTATCTCTTACATGACTTTAGAGAATCAATAATTATTGAAAATCATGAATGGAGCCTTTGACTCAAGCTGAAATCTTGCGTAATGAAACAGTTTTAGTTTTCCTAACTAGTCACATCTCATTACATTGACAGGCTGAATGCTTCAAACGCAATCGAATTTATGTATGTAAAAATGTATTTATGTATATAAATTGCATAATTTAATTAAAAAAATACCAGTCACAACCGGCCTGCTTGTTGGCTGATATTTGCATTGACTAGGCCACTCTAAAGATTTTGTATAAATTTCATCGTAATCGGCCGTTTTGGAGTCTATAGAAAACATAGACACATCGAATTTATAAACATAAATATTCATTACATCACATTATATACTAACAAGCACAGAAGACAGGAAAACAAAATGTGTGTGTGTGTAACAATGCTTTTTTTTTTTTTTTTTACTACTTATGCTGATAGCCTTGAGAGGCTATTTCAGCTTCGCCCTAACATGTCGGTGAGCTCACGGGGCTCAAACCGGAGTGTTGCTGACACTGGCCCTAGCAAGAGCAGTGCTTCGCCGAATCTACCACCGGATAGGAAACACGACCCACTGAGATTCGGCGAGAAACTCAGTGGGCTGTCTCTGTGGGTTAATTTGCTCGTCGAGCCCTTCGTCGCAAGCGACGGGTTCGACGAGAACGGTGACCGGTGCTTGTGGTACCTAAAAGCACCGTTAATGGATCGGGTAGATCTGTAATGACGTATTTCGGGCGACGTCGACGACCAACCCTAAACTTTCTGTCGCATTAAATAAATCAACGCGCTATACCTACTATACTTTTATATATTTTTATAACCAAAAAAAAATTAGCTTTAGTATTTACTCTATGATATTGTTAACCCTTTTTTGGGTATTGTTTAAGTGAACAACTGACGCAAGTGTAAGCTTTCTGCATTAAGGAAGTTTATGTAACATGTAATGGAGGTTATTTTAAATTTTGTACTTTAAGCGGTTACAAACATAATTTAAAAAAAACTTGTTCACGCATCGATTGTGTAATTTTTATTAGTTCTTAACGTTTTTTTTTTCTCGCAAACACGTTCGAGCCGGATACGTTTTTACTCATCAATCGTTATATTTCATCGTTTATTATCAAAAGAATCGTGTGTTTTATACGAGTATCTGTAAGTTTTTGTCTGTTCGCCTTTTTTGAGCCTACGAAATTGAACCTTGAGACAAGTTAGGTACATTTTAGATTCCAATAAGTGCCCAGTGCCCAATGAAAACATAATAATACAATTTAACCTGCTTTCATTAAGTCTTGGAAGTCGTTCTGTAATGTTTTTCTTAATTTTGATCTAAATATAACCAACCTATATGAAAAGTGAATATTGGTGCAAAATTAATGTGTAATAGATCATCTACAATGGCTACTAGAAACGTCATCGATTGAAGCGTAATAGATTTGTCTGGACGAGTACTATTCTTATTCTTTTCTTTCTATCTTTTATTCTTCTCTTTCTTATTATATTCTTACTTTTACATTTTATTTTGACTTTATTATGATTTTGATTTTATTATGACGACGCTTGTAGCTGAAAGTAAGTATTGTACTTTTTGACGAAGCATGTTGCTGATAACTCTGCTTCTATAATCTGACGAAGCGTGTTGCGGATAATAATATGTTTAAAAAAAGTGCTATTTCATTATTGCGAAAAATAAAGAATAATTTTATTTTGATATGTGGACTGTGAGCTTGTCTGCCTTTTAATGTTATTAAATAATTACATAATTGAATTAATGAAACATATCATCTGAAGGCAAAACGTGAGTACTTCTTTTTTGCTACTTTAAAGGCGACTAAAAAGGCCTAGATTAGATTTCTAAGCTAACTCATTTTTATCACTTCACATAACCCTCATTATCCTCCTTCATTTTGTCGTTCTTGATCGATTTTAGATCGTTAACAGCTGAATATAAATCCAATCACAGTCGCACAGGGTTAGCAGCTACGAAGGAGTGGTGCTGTATGCGTTTTTGTCGCTGCATTTCTGCGTTTTAATTTCGAACGAAAATCACAAGCGATAGCGGGAATCGAAGAATATTTATTTTGAACTATAAAAAAAGAAATCGCATTTGTGTTCCTCCGAGATTCGACACGTGTTAATGACGTAACGATCATGATAAGTAAGCTGTCAATAAAAGTTGTATTGCGCTGTGCGTGTTGTTTGGCAGGTTGGTCGTTGTGTCAATAAATTCAACATATCTCGTGTTTGGCCTATACTTATACGCTACTTTTATTATGATTACCTACCTACTTATTGAAAAATTCAAGCACGTGTGGTTTTCAAATACCTATATCTTTAATAATCGCTCCAAAACAGATGCCTGAATCTCGCTTACGACATTTTCGAATTGACGTTCAAGGTCACCAGTGTAAGAATTAAGACGAAGGAAAGAACTTACACCGAGCGAGTAAACTTGCTTGGAAGACCGACAGTCCGAATGTTGTTGTTCGGAACTTGTATACATATATACAAGCTTGTCTTGAAATGTCGTTAGCGAGATTCAGGCATCTGTCAAATATCTTGTGTTTATGATGACTACCGCCACATTCTTTATCTTATTTTCACTGAAATATAATTAGGTCATGCATGATGTTCATTTTTTTTTTATTTCTTAATATTGATTGATTATTTTTTTGGTTTACAACAGACAAAATCGCTCGCGCTTATGCCGTAATCCCTATACAAATGCGGTTGCCGTCGGCCTTGTAACGACCGGTTCGTTCGCCGCTTACTTTCGCATTGCATCCACAACCAGCCAGACTCATTTCGGACTTCTAAATAACAACTACGTGTTGTTTCTAACTGTTATTTTCATAAGACTCTATGAACGATAAAGCAGCTGAACAATTTTTTGGAACGTCTAACTTAGAGTATCAAAAAACAACTAATTATATTTCAGAAACGATTAGATTTTTCATAAATGAATAAAAGAAATCATAATTGCGGAGAACGGTCTTTCCCAGCGGCGATTTCGTCTAGACAACCTTGAGCTTTGTAAACTAAATCTAGTGTTCACAAAAGATGAGGCAAGCGTTGAAATTTATATCAATTTTTTTATTTTTTTAATATTTATGAGACATACCATTGATTATTTAAAAAAGATATATATAAATACGTCATCAACCACGAAAACTGTAGTTTTAGGTACGAGCGTGGTTATTTTTTTTTTTAAATGTGATTAAGAGCCTTAAAATTCTTGAATCATGCATAAGACACGTGAAAACCTCGTTTCTTAGTAACGCGAATGAATGCGGCCTGGCCTGCCTTCACTCGGGGTCGCCACCGGTCGTTACGATCACGTCCAACACGACACTTCATATTGACCTTCACGTGAAATTGAAAATAGACCACCCGATCCGGCTTCAGAACGGAACATTAAAGATCGTTTGCTATATATGCGAGTCATCGACTTAATATATATTTACAGTTTAATCTTTCTTTTTTTTATTGCTTATTGCCGTGCGGACTCACAGGAGGTCCTACCACCAGTAATTACGCAAATTATAATTTTGCGGGTTTGATTTTTATTACACGATGTTATTCCTTCACCGTGGAAGTCAATCGTGAACATTTGTTAAGTACGTATTTCATTAGAAAAATTGGTACCCGCCTGCGGGATTCGAACACCGGTGCATCGCTAGATACGAATGCACCGGACGTCTTATCCTTTAGGCCACGACGACTTAATCTCGATCGAATTGTTCTTGACCACGGTAACTGTATTTGAAACATTTATCGTGGCTTCGATGAGCCTTGAGTGCAGCTGTGGATTTTTTTGACATTACGCGAATTTTTGCAGGTTGCTCTTAAAGCAATTAGCCCTTTTTTGCTTAGATGGGTGGATATGGCTCTGTTAAGTGGTTATCGGACCTCATAGACATCTACAACGTAAATGCCGCCACCCACCTTGAAATATGAGTTCTAAGTCTCAGTTTATTAACAGTACAACGGCTGCCCCACCCTTCAAACCGAAACGCATTACTGCTGGTTAAAATGTGTGAAGCAGTACCTAATGCGTTTCGGATTCGGCCAAATCGACGACACTTCCAGCATCAGATTCACTTTTATTCTATTTTTTTATATTACATATAAATTGACCTTTTGAAGATTACAAAACATTTATACATATTATTTCCAAACTTGATATTCAAAATTTGTTTTTTTTTTATGTTGCCAAAACTCGTCGTTAACGTCTAGGTATAAAAAAGTAAAAAATCTGTTAACGAACACGACAACAGATGTTTTTTGAAAAAAATAAAATAAACCGACCAATTTCTTTTTATTTATTTATTACAATGAACAAGTCAAGAACTGGTAAAGAAAAAAAAAACAGATCATAAACAGAAGATAAAATGGTATTGAATGCTTTTGTCCTTACCTATTTACCTACTTACCTATATGTAGATTTAAGCAATATTGAACTATTCTTCTGTATAACTAATCGTTATCCAAATTTTCCTATAGAAAGACAACACGGAAATAATAAGTAAGATATTTCTTCCACGCGAATTTTAGTGGTAGTGACGTCACAAGTTACTATTTGCATTCTTTTCTTGTTTGATATCTAGTTACACCGTCAGATTTAAAATCATTCTTATTTACTCATTAAAAAAACAAAATGTGTGCAATTCACAGAACAGAAATCAGAATCAGAAACAGAAATATACATACTATTTAATACAGGCGCTGTATTAAATAGTATGTATATTTCTGTCTCATTCTCTGCTGGCTTCATCCTACACATTTTTGTATTTGTGTCTCTTACCTGTCGTTTTTTCCGTTGCATCCGGTTTGAAATCACAACGATTCTAAAGAAGTTTTCACTTCAAAAATACATGTACTTATATCAACAATATACGGAGAGTATTTTCTTCAGATTTCGCGAATCGTACACATAATTCAAATTACTTTTACGATTTAATCACGATAAGTAAAAAATATTTTAAATAGCGGAAATAATATATCTACAATAAAAACGCGAGATTAAGCCGTAAAAGTAGCTTCAATTATAATTTTACGATACAATCAAGAGCGGCAAGAGAGAAATATGTGTATTTCTATATAACAAATATCTTATACTGATTATAATTCAAAATACATGTTTAGTCTATTATTTTCATAACAAACATTTCGTTAATTTAATCTAATGTATTTCTTATGTAATAAGAAATAAAAATACGTCTACAACGGGCGTCTATACGGCCAATGTCAACCATTATAACGATCCTCATTGACACGTTCCATGGAAAATTTACGAACATGTTTTGCATGTTTAATGAAATTTATTTTAATGCATGTTTACATTTACGTCATTTTAAACATCTGCATGTATATTATTACCGCTTGTTTATATATTATTATAATTATCACGGTCGATAATGTTCGAAGATTATCAGGATCTATTGTGATAATTTTCTAATTTATGTATTGTTAACAACGCAACATATCTGCTGTATCTTTTCCAGAATGTCTGTAAATTAAATGGTTGTCTGGAAGAGATCATTTTTAGCGATAAGACCGCCTGTTGTACAAATATATCTGCTTGTCGACTGCTTTTTAATGTTAATTGTGTTTTGGTGTTCAATAAAGTATTATCTCTCTCTTCCAGTATCTCTCACTCTCTCTCTCTCTCTCTCTCTCACTCTCACACAATTTGATTTGACGCTGTGCTCGGATGGGGAGAGGGTACTTTCCGATTTTCCCACCATTTTTGCCTTTCCCACCATTTTTGCCACCGTAATACGTACGATAAGATTCAACAAAGAATTCGTGACACGCTCGCATCTCATTCAGGATAAATTCTGAACCTTGATTAGTGTTTGCCAGATTTTTTAGTTTCTGTAAACGAAGGTGCAGTCTTAACTTTTATTTATTTACTTATGAAAATCCGTATTAAGAATGGACTCTGAAACTAAATAGCAATACGAAAATTGAGTAAATATTCCAGGTTGTGTTGTATGCTTGTCCTTGTGAAACATCAATTTGAGGCGCCTCCGGTGTCTCTGGTGACATTTTAGAACCAAAAAACAACAGAATTTTACTAAAAATACATTGTTAATCCTTTTAATTAAACAAAAATGTTTGCAGATATCATCTTTATTAAATTCTTAAACCATTAAATACGACTGTGATAAAATTTGTTAAAGTTGTTGTAGGCAATCTAATTTTAGACTTAATTCTGTTCTAGTACCATCAAGGTACGATAGCTTAAACATTTTTTTATTATTATTATTATTCTAAAGTAACCCATACTTTGTTATCACTTATTCACATAACCCTGACTATCTTCCTTCATTATTTTTTTATTGCTAAATCAAATCAAATCAAAAAAGTTTTATTCAACATAAATGAAAGTACATACTTGTTGAACGTCAAAAGAACTACCGCCAATTCACAAGAATTAGCCTCCGTCCTGAGACGATAGATGGGTGGACGAGCTCACAGCCCACCTGGTGCTAAGTGGTTACTGGAGCCCATAGACATCTAAATGCGCCACCCACCTTGAGATATAAGTTCTAAGATCTCAGTATAGGTACAACGGCTGCCCCACCCTTCAAACCGAAACGCATTACTGCTTTACGGCAGAAATAGGCAGGGTGGTGGTACCTACCCGCTCGGACTCACAAGAGGCCCTACCATCAGTTTCTATGGTTTTCACAAAATCAGCGACAGTCACAGCGGAACCCGACTGCGTTTCACTACTCAAATACTATTCAATAAATAAATAGAACTATCAACCTCTATCGTTACTGTCAAAATAACACAAAAATCAATTACGTAACAACAAAACATAGAGATACGACACGGACAAGTGAAATTTGTGTGATCATAACGCATGTAAACTTTGCACGTACATTTCTTAAGCTGTGTCCACATTATTACGTACGCGGCGCGCGACTAATTACGTAAACTCGTTTTATTTCGGCGGGTCGTAGGTGTGGCGAGCGGCGGCAGGTCAAAAAATAATGACGAGACCGCCCGCTCTATCTGAATCGAAATGACATTTGGGTTTTGGAGACGAGATCGCGAACCGATCACGTAAACCAAACAAATTATGTGACCCTGTCTTGTTGACCTATTGAATTTCGTTTCTTGTATAATTATTGTGGGTCATAGTGTTTTTTTTATGCACAATCACCATTGTAAACATTTGCGGTTCAACCCAATTTTCGGACAGGTGATTTATGTTGTAACCAGCTGGCCCGGCAAACGTTGTTTTGCCAAATAAATTATTTCTGGGAAATATAAATAACCTAGATACCGACTGCAGCGCAATCTGCTGGGCTGATTTGTAAATCTAAACCATTCTCGAGTCCACCTGGAAGGTACACAGAAAATTTCATTAAAATCGGTCCAGCCGTTTAGGAGGAGTTGAGTGACAAACACACGCACAGAAGAAATATATATATATTAAGATTATTAAAACGAAAAGAACGAGGAAGTCACGTAAAAAATATAGAAGTTGTGAAGGAACATTATAATTTGGTTGAAAGAATATTTTTTATTAGCACTCGATATATATATACGAGTAAATGTCGGATAATGATAACATTATAATTTAAAGCTAATTTCTTGACAACGATCTCAAGGACATTTGTATTCACAAATTTTTAAGGTTTATTTCGGCTCATTATGAAAGTGTATTTTTTAGTTTTTATTTTTTTAGACGCAAATTTTCGAGCGTGTATATTTAGTGTTATCACGCCAGCGGTCCCTAGCAACACCACTTCTCTCCATCGTCATCTTCATATTTTTCTTCACCTTACCTCTCTAGGTGGAGTCGGCACAGCTAATTTTTCTCTTCCATTCTCTTCTATCAGCCGTCTGCTCAACACTCACTCCCCTCTCTCTCATATCGTCATTCACACACTCCATCCATGTCTTCTTCGGTCGACCTCTTCACCCTTTACATTGCACTACCATTTCCATACATCTCCTAGTAACTTGCCTCTCTCTACGCATCACATGTTCATACCACTCTAACCGTCATCTCTATCATCATAATGTGCCCAAATACTAGCCTTATTAGAGCAAGATCCCAGGGTCGCCAGACGTCACGTATTTTCTGATGAACGAAATGTGGACGATCACAAAACCAACTGAATTTCTCGCCGGATCTTCTCAGTGGGTCGCAATTCCGATCCGATAGTAGATTCAGCGAAGCATTGCTCTGAAAGAAAGTGAACGATTGAGTAGTATTAGTATGTACTACGATCGCTTGCCCACCTGCTAGTTTGTTCAGACGGCTAATTTCCAGGTATTAGGTAATCACTCACACTACTCACATCTAATGGCCTCTTTTTTTCGGGCCGGGGGCCGATCCTCCTACGAGGCCAGAACCCGGATGAGGTAGGGGGGTTACCAATGTAGGACTATATTATAAGTTATTAGCGTACATCTAAACATATTATTTAATATTATGTCTTATTAACGGTAGGCTTTGACATGGCATTGCTGATTTCCGTGACCGACCGTAACCACTCACCATCGGATGCATCGTATGCACGTCTGCCTATAAAAACCATGGAAAAATGATAATTGCGTCAACATATTTTTTTTCCACAATTATTAAAATATCTTAATAGCTATTTGATGTATTAAAAATTACATTTTAAGAAACCAGCTTCCTAAATTGCATAATAATTCCTTTTCGTGTCTTTCGTGTGATTGGAATGGATCTCTAATAGATGAGGCCATCTATTATCATACACACGCATTTATACGACTTTGTGGTTTAACATTAATTTGCGTGTTTCAATAAAATGACTTTTTATTCTATTTTAAACTATGGTAAGAGATATCATTAAATAATAAATAGGTTGATTTGTTTCGTATCATTCCATATTTCCTGATTGACCGGTTTCTAAATAAAATTAAAAACGAGATTAAAATTAAATTAAAATGTAAAATCTTCTAACGTTTTAGTTGTATCCAATCGTAATTTTAAATGATACTGAGCACATATTTAATTAATGTTACCGCGTAGATGCTCAATTCTTAATATAAACAATTGATTTTAGATATTTTATTTTAAGAATAGAGCGGCTTTTTTTTCTACCTATGCTGATAAGCCTTGAGAGGCTATTTCAGTTTCGCCCTAACGTGAGCTCACGGGGCTCAAACCGGTGTTGCTAACACTGACCCTAGCAACGGCAGTGATGCAGAATCTACGGCCGGATCGGAAACGCGACCCACTGAGAAGTCGTCGAGCCCCTCTTCGCAAGCGACGGGTTCGACGAGAACGGTGACCGGTGCTTGTGGTGCCTAAAAGCACTGCTAATGGATCGGGATGTGACGTTAATAAACGCTGTATACATACTTTTTGTTGTGAAAGTGTAACTATAATTTTATTTGCGACATACTTTGAGATCACAGAAATTTGCCTAATTACCGGGAAAGAAATTTCTACTTAATTACCGGTAACCTATACGGATTATTCTGGCTTTATCAGGTGTGTAGGCGACCTCACGGAGCTCAGTTTGAGAAACTTTGCCATCAATGTCCTAGAAAAAGCAGTGCTTCGTTGAATCTACCAATGGAGCGGAATCGCGACCCACTGAGAAGATCCGGCGAGATACTCAGTGGGTTGTGTCTGTGAGTTAAGTTGTTTGGGTTTGAGGGTGGGATACCAATTGTACTGTAAAAACTGAATGCATACGCAAGGTAGGCGGCATTTATATTGTTCATGTCTATGGGTTCCTGCACGATTACCGTACTTGTAGAACTCGACAAAGAGTTCGACGTGCAACCTAACCCGTGCATCAGCCCACTGAGTTTCTCGCCTGATCCTCTCAGCGGGTCGCGATTCCGTTCCGGTAGTAGATTCATTCGCGAAGCAGCTACTCTTGAGCTGTTAGGTCTCCTTCGGAGGCGCTCGGGCACCTGTTAGCAAATCAAACCCCTCCTGGCTGAGCCTTTGCTCGCCTACCTGTCCTGGTGAAACTGGAAAGGCCTCCGGGCCACCAATACACCTTCAATCATAAATAAATGGTTCCGGCAACCACTTAACGCCAGGTGAGCCGTGAGCACGTCCATCTGTCTAAGCAATAAAAAAGGCTTGAAATCCAAGTCTTAATTGTATTGTATGATTGTTTTCACTTTTCTCCTGAAACTATTCAACACACCTGATAATGTTCACCGTTGCTCAGATACATCAGTGTTTCCAGGGTCGCCTCCAAGCCATTGCCTCCGACTGAGGATTCCTCAAACTTTGTTTACGACACCAAAACTAAAATCAGACTTCTCATGAATAAAATGTAAATAAATATTGTGTATGAAGATAAAGAAAATGAAATAACATCGTTGCGTTTCAAAACTGGAGCAACGCAATCGCAAAATCGACGCATCAGCGTATTGAAACATGTATCTGGTACAGCGTATATCGCAACCGATCAATTTGTGTTTGGTCTGCTGCAGCATTTTAAATAGGCAGTCGCGCGTTACGGCGTTGTATCCGCTCCTTAACACACGAAATAATCGCAAAAAGAAAAAAAAACACAAAAAAAAAAACACTAAACAACCTTTCGTAATGCACAACAGCCAATAACATTGACCGTATTAGTTAAGAAATAAGTGAAAAATTTACAAAGAGTACGTACCGAATGCAACTTGAATGAAATGACGGAAACATTTTTTTTTGTTTAATGCACATCATTCACTACAATATGTTTTTTCTAAATTCTCCTGCTTAAAAATGTTTGAAAGGAAATAATTACATTAAAAAAAACAGCGCCAGATATAATTCATAATTGTTATTTGATAAGCTACGGCTATTTTGCAGATTATTCGTTTTTTTTTAATTTCATATTTATTATTATTATTTTAATTGCTTCGATGGGTAGACGAGCTCACGGTTCACCTGGTGTTAAGTGGTTACCAGAGCCATAGACATTTACAATGTAAATGCGACCACCCACCTTGACACATGAGTTGTAGGGTCACACTTTTAACAGTACAAGCTGCCCCACCCTTCAAACCGAAACGCATTACTGCTTCACGGCAGAAATAGGACGGATGGTGGTACCTACCCATGCGGACTCACAAGAGGTCCGACCACCATTAAAAAATTCGTATATTTCGTGTATTATAGGTAACATTAAGTAGCGCGATTGACACGTTTTTTTTTATTGCTTAGATGGGTGGACGAGCTCACAGCCCACCTGGTGTTAAGTGGTTACTGGAGCCCATGGACATCTACAACGTAAATGCGCCACCCACCCTGAGATATAAGTTCTAAGATCTCAGTATAGTTACAACGACTACTCCACCCTTCAAACCGAAACGCATTACTGCTTCACGGCAGAAATAGGCAGGGTGATGTAAGTATTCCAATATACTCGTTAAAACCGCGCGGAAATTGTAATAGATCGCCTCGTTGTGTTGGACTAAGCAGGGTTAAATTACCGTCAGTCTGCGTGCTCTCGTCTGGTACGTTTGTTTTCGGCTAATGGCTAGAAGCAACCTAAGGCGAAATTGCGCCTCCACTGCACACTTCAACAATGAGAACGCAATCCCACTCTAATAGGCAATTGATTGCCAGAATCGCCGCTAAATCTTAAAGAATTACTCCGACATCCTCATCAACAATACCAGCACCTGTATCTGAGAGTATCGAAGCCGCATTCCTGTGTAAGCTGATACCGAAACACGGACACCGAAATAAAACGTGAAAGAATGGAAGCTCTAAATACATTAATTGTTTTGTAATTACAACTCATTTAGTAAATGAGATGTGGTGACCGTTTGCGGGTACTGTAATTACACATAGGAATGTACATTAACAGTGATTGTTGTAACCGTTTACCAGCTTGTAATTGTTCGTCTGTAATGTTTAGACTGTTTACAAGATCGAACATTGCAGGTCAACTCTGATTTCGAACTAAAATTATTTAAGACATGTTTGAAAACGCTTTAGTACCGACGCTCTCTTTCTTAGTTGGATTCAATAGAGCTAATTTCGAATTAAATATCCAAGTTTATCATTTTAAAAATTATCTTCTATATATTAATACGTGAAGCAAAAACTTTGTATCCCTTTTTACGAAAATTGCGCAGGCGGAGGAGTATGAAATTTTCCACACTTACAGAGAATATAGAGAAGAAGTGCACAATGCTAATATTTTTTTTAAATAATGCATAAAAGATACATTAAATCAATAAAGAAAACATTGCACACACTACATACCATGTATTTGACGCACACACGCATGCATACTATTTATTGTCAAACTGTTGTTCTTGACGTTTGTGGTCAAATTGAGAATAGATTAAATATTGTTTGTCTTTATTAATATTTTTTTATAGTGTAGCCTTGGCGAAATTTGTGATTATAGAAGTATAAAATACAATCATAGCAGTGTACAAACTTACAATTCCAATTAATTATTATAGTCGATTTTCGACTACTGCGGGACCTCTAGTATGTATAAATACATTTATTACATACGATGACAAATTTTATCGAAATTTTCATATTCAAATCCGGCATGCAGATAGGCACCAATATTTATATGTTTACGAATTACTTCTATGATGAAAGAGTGACTTATTTTAAATAACTGTTCGACTGTATTTTTATGTCGTCAGACACCAAAGATTTTTTTCTGGGTGAAAAGATGTTGATGATTTGTATTTGAATTCTCGTGTCATAACATAACCATTTAAATTTTATCAAGATCTGACCAGTAGTTTTTTTTAGGAATACTGCATATTTAAATGACATTGATAATGTTCTCGTCTTAAATATTTTGTTAATATTTTGTATTATTTATCACATAAAATGATTCTATAGCTACTCGTAAACAAATATAGCATTCGTGTGAAGCGCTCAAATTGAAATAGGCTTGAGAGCACACATGTATATTGGCCTTCGAATAAAAGAATGTTTGTTTGTACAAACAGCCGTTCCATCACCGGATCGTGACCACATATTCACCGTAGTATTTATCGCCACGTCACGTGCGGATTAAAACGAGGCTACAATTTGATATTTATTGTGTCCTTTATACATTGAAAAACCACGTAAGAACGATTCAAGGCTGAACAGAAATGTATAAAAATAATAATAAAAAAACTTCAGAGGTGTCAAGGGACACCCGGATGGAACGAAGTTCCTTTCGATTAATTAGTGAAGGAATTGTAATTTTTTTTTTTAAGTTATATTAATAAATTACGGCATTATGAAGAAGAAAAAAACAATACTATGAACTAAATTACTATTGTTGAAACGCTATCTCGAGAAACTGTACTCATTACGCGGACCAATCGTATACGAGCAATGTCACGCGATAAGCGCCTACACGTTGATTGGTCAGAATGACGGATCTAAAAAGTGTCGTGACAACTTTTCGTAAGAATTTTTTCCGTCTAGCCCCCTTTCACAACGCGCGATAAGGAACTTCGTTCCAATAAATGGGAATAAATCACGCACGATGATATGTGTGCTTAGTGCGAATTTCTTAACGTTATCGATAGCGCAAAAGTTAAGTCAATCTTGTATGCAGTTGGAACAGCGCCCCTAGCGGCAAACGTAGGCAAACGTTCCCATTCCATACAAATATGAGCTAACTTTTACGCTATCGAGAACGTTAAAAAATTGGCACTAAGCACACTGGCCCCAATTTAGCATTTCATGTGTTATAGGCATCAAAGACTGATAAACATACTTATATAAGTTTTAAATATGTACATATATAGATAATAAACACCCAGACAAAGAGCAAACAAACCTGTTCATGTGGGTATCGAACCTACGACCCTCGGCGCCACGGTCCAAAGCCGTTAACTACTGCTCAACCGAGTCAGTCAGCCTATATGATGAGTTTTAAAGAAACAAACATCAGGTCGCATATCTATGATTTCCACTATTCGACTGAAATTTCAAGCTATAATTGTATTTATTTCTCATGTAGCCTATATGTACATATTTTCATATATATCATCATATCATATTACATTTTAAAAGTTGATCTAAAAACAAAATTAGTGTTAATTTTAGCTTAGAGATCGAGCTTCGAAGGTAAAAACATAAATAATATAAAAACGAATATACACTGAGAGGGTTTTTTTGTAAAAAATCAAAGATCATTTTGTGTTTCTAGCTGTCAAGATTCATTAAAATAATTACTTTTTGTTTTGGAGTTCTCACATTATGCTCTAACCAAGCCGAGAATACTTTTCATATTAATTACTTAATTAATTTTCACTTATGATGATTACGTACGTGGCTTGATTATGTCAGCTATCACTGTCGGCTGAAGTCGCGTTGTATCATATTCCATTTTATAATACATTCCTTTATCAAGAAATTAAACTGATGATTATATTCAAACTATTTTTTTATGTTTATTGATATAATAAATACAGTAAGATCAAGTTTGCGCGTATACTATAATAACAAATTTCATGACATTGATTAATCGATAATTCCCATATGCGATTTAGCCCCTCTAGCGTTAAGTGATTAACGAAGATCGTAGATATCAGAACGGGAATTTTACAAAAATTAAACAAATATTTGATATGAAAATCCACTTTTTTTTTATTTTTTTTATTGCTTAGATGGGTGGATGAGGAGATCAGGGCCCCTGTGGTGTTTATTAGTTACTGGAGCCCATAGACATCTACAACGTAAATGCGCCACCCACCTTGAGATATGAGTTCTAAGGTTTAAGTATAGCTACAACAGGTGCTCCACCCTTCAAACCGAAACGCATCACTGCTTCACGGCAGAAATAGGCAGAGTAGTGGTACCTACCCGTGCGGACTCACAAGAGGTCCTACCACCAGTAATTACGCAAATTATAATTTTGCGGGTTTGATTTTTATTACACGATGTTATTCCTTCACCGTGGAAGTCAATCGTGAACATTTGTTAAGTACGTATTTCATTAGAAAAATTGGTACCCGCTCGCGGGGTTCTAACACCGCTAGATACGAATGCACCGGACGGCTTATCCTATAGGCCACGACGATTTCAAATTCTTTTGGATTCTTACAAAATGTCTAACGGTCACCATTCATTTTAATATTTAAAAATATTGGGCCGTCTATATTTTCGATATGAACCCACATACTTAATGCCTTTTAACACACTTTCGAATAGCTTTTTTAAATAATTTCCAATCCCTTCGCGTTCTTTACTTAGTTTTCTTTTTATTTTCAGACGATGCAACCCATGGCTTATGGACGTAAAATGTGACAGTTTTACATGCAACCATAAGTTTAACTCGAACGTGTGAGACCGCAGTGAAACCGACCGCTGTTAGTGCTAGTGTTGTTATACGGACGGACTTTTTACTATTGGGCTGTTTTGCCTTGGTGAGTTTTTTATATTTTTACACGCTTTTATTAGTTCTAAAACGCCTTGTCGTTCAACAAACCGCGTCGGAACCCCGGATAGGGCAGAACTCAAGCGAAAAAGGCCGGGAGAAAAGTGACGCGACTCACGCGAACTACATATAAAGTACAAATCTACGCGTCACCCTGCCCCGGACCAGTGAATCCTTATCATATTATAATAGTTAATTCAAGACGCGATGATGTATTTGATGACGCGATGATTTATTTTTCCTTAGCAAAATAGTTTAATAATCAACTATGTCAAATCTAATTGGTCTTATTACAGAAGACATCAACTCAAAAACAAAAACATAAGAATTGGATTGTTGGAAATTTAGTAACTTTCTTGAAATTGGGTCCTTTTACAAAACTTTTTATGTGAATGCGTAGCTATTTATTCTGTATTATATATAACTATTACTTAGCTAACTAGTTTCTATTAAATCTTTCCGAAACCACGCATTGTATATATACAATATAAAGCATCTTCTATTGTTCGTCATACTGGATTTAAAAGTCCCAAATTCCAAATTAGAGTCAAGTTCTACAGGCCTGCTTTCTTTCTACTGCTTAGTTACATTGTAATCGAAATAAAAACTTTTTAATGAATTCAAACATATTTCATACTATTCAGCCGACCGCTTTTTATATCTCATTACGCAATTAGTTAATAACATTATTTGAGCACTTTTCGAAATATTTATATTATTAGTTACGTTGACTAAAAAGATGACGCTGCATTTAACACTTTTTTTATAAAAAAAAAAAAGATAAACAAAAAATATACAATTTAAACAGTCGGCTATTTTATATAGAGTTTGTAATTACACAAAATGACGATAGGTCATTTATTGGTCCATGGAACGTGATGGGGCTGTTCCGGGCGTGTCGGATGTCATTACAGCGCGACCTTGCTCCACGGTGACAAGGCCATAGACATGTCGACTATTTCACACGCCATTATCAGTGGATTACGTTTTCGTGATGCTACAATGCTATAAACAAAATTGTTTCTGGTATCTTTTAATGGCCAACATTCAAGAAGCAGTCGTAATATTATCGTGTTGGGTAATGGTGGTTGGTATCTCGAATCTTCTCAGAGTACTATTACGCTTTTGATAGTCGCTGATAGACTTTACTGTTAAATGATAAATAAAATCCGAATCAAACCTTTTTAAATTTTCACAGAAAAGTTGTTTGGTTTAGGTCATTAATTATTTCAAAAAAATCCAGGTTTGAACTATGAAACTATAGCACAAAATTGCGAATGACGTAACGTTATGAACATATTATTGTTATGTTAGCTAAGTCAGTCGTATATTTGGTGCAAGATTTATTATTTATCTATCTGCTCCTCATTTATAAGCTCCCGTTTTCAGCTCATAGATAGGTAAAGTTGACCAACCTACTCTTTTTCGGCATGTAAGCGACCACATAAACAATGATGGCTCGCATTGAAGTATTTAATGTATCCAGTGATCACGTAAAACCAGTTTTCTTTCTTGCTTCTATATGGTCCTAATTTGAGGCGGTTAATAAGTCCATCTATATTGCCTCCCACCTTGAGACATTTGTAGTTAAGGCTTTACAGTGAGAGTACTTAGCGGCAGAATTATCCGAGAAACTGAGCGGTGATCTTGTCTATCCAACGCAGTAATACACGTAAAAATTGACCCAGGTACAATCGAATCAATAAAACGAATGCTGTATCAAAATCGAGACGTAAGTGGCGTGAGAACTTTAAAAACCGTGAACCATAATTTAATAAGTGATTGGTTGATTCATTAATGGCGGAATCCCGTTTGAGGAATCGGTACAATCTTCTATAAATAACGCTTCTTTAGAAACCATTTTATGTCAATAAATTTCGTTTGACTTCATGATTCAAAATGCATATATTGTATTTATTAATCTTAAAACTTTTAAGTAACTATTAGTAGAATAGTTGTGGTATCTTAATTAGCACTACTCTATGGTATTCTCGTCCTTCTCTCTACGGAGGTAATGTAATTATTAGCCCACCAACCTAATCCCGGGTTAATCAAAAATCATTTTTATTGCCCTTGTAGGCAGACGAGCATATGCCCCACCAGATTGTGAGTGGTTATTGTCGAAAATTTGACGTTAGCAATGACGGGGCAGAGCTTAACTGCCAAAAAGGATCTAATCAAAATAATGGGTTTGGGTAGCTATAAACATCATGAATTCCACTTGAGACATGAGATCTATTTTCGAAAATTTGTCGACTTAATTTTAGTTTAAATATGTAAATTTTTTTGCGACGCTTCGGTGAAATGAGTGCCGTGAGAACGTAAAACACTTCAAAACAACTGCTCACAAGCACTCTTAACTTTTTTAAAGAACTCTTCATACAATTAGTTATTTACTTTTTAAATAATTTCTTAAAATACTTTATAATTTATTTATGACAGAGTATTGTAATATTTACAAAAGCTTAATTATTAAAATATGATTTTTACCTACTTCGAAAATATGACTTAACTTTATTGTATACTAAGTGATCATTAAGTCAATAAAAAATACTCTAAAAACATTATATTTTTTTATCCTAATTAGATTCTTATAGCAATGTCAAGGCTCAGAGCTATTATTTTCATAATCAAAAATTGTGACGTCATACTAGTAGCTGTTATTAATGCGAGAGATTTGCTTTCAACGTCAATACAGTCATGACCTCATAATTCTGTAACCCGATCTTAATTGTCACATCGTACGAGTGGAACTATACGCAATTATCTTCTATACATTAATTCATTTAGCTCCTCTTTCAAAACTTCTTCCGGCTGGAAGAAGTAATACCCTGAAGTGTCACGAGGCATTATCGTATTTTTCGGGTAGTATCGTGTAACGTCACACGGCCTACTGAGCTTCTAGCCGGATCTTCTCAAGGAGTCGAGTTTCCGATCCTGTGGTAGATTCTGGGAAACTCTTGCTAGAGCCAGTGTTACCAACACCTCCGGTTTGAGCCCCGAGAGCTCACCTACACGCTAGGATAACGCTGATATAGCCCCTCAAGGCTATCAGCATAAGTAGTAAAAAAAAGTGACGTCACACGTGCGTGTGGCGGGCGGCGGCCGTGTAATGTGCCCGGAGGCGAACCGAGCCGTGGGAGCGGCGAAAGTGCGGGATATAACCGAGGAGGAAGATGCACACGATGCACGTTCGCTGTCGTATACATAATCGTACATGTGTGTATATAGGTATGGACAACTTAGCTGAACGCGTTCGTGGTCTTGTAGCATCACACGTGTCCCTGAAGTCTGAAGTCGTAGGCTCCATGATAATCAAGGACTTGTCCGTTTCCCTTTGTAGAGTGATATGCACTGAACTATCTTCTTTCTGTTATGTGTTTAACTTCTTTGGGTCTGGGAAAACGATTTTTTTTTTAAACCTACCTAAGCTGAGAGCCTTGAGAGGCTATTTCAGCGTAACCTTAACTAGTAGGTGAGCTCACGGGGCTCAAACCGGAGTGATGCTAACACTGACCCTAGCAAGAGCAGCGCTTCGCAGAATCTACCACCGGATCGGAAACGCGACCCACTGAGAAGATCCGGCGAGAAACTCAGTGGACTGTATCTATGGTGTAATTCGCTTGTCGAGCCCTTCGTCGCAAGCGACGGGTTCGACGAGGACGGTGACCGGTGCTTGTGGTACATAAAAGCACCGTTAATGGATCGGGAAGATCCGTAATGAGGGAAAACGATAAGTTAGTCGACTCACACTGAAACTTTTAGATGATCTTTTGATTTTTCATACTCTCACGAATTTTCTGTGCAGATTGGATTGGAATAATATTTACAAATTTTCGTTTTTGGCATCGGCATGTTATTTTAGTTTTTCGTTCAACTTTTCTTTTGTCTGAGCCACAAGTACTTTCACTTGGACCGTCAACTAATGGCGTGGATGGAGGATTGAAGAAGGCATTAGGAAAAAGAAATTCCAAGTTTTATTGTCTTTTACATAAAAATTCACGTGACCATGGTCACTTACGTATTTTAATTAACATAATTCAATATTACCGCACGTTCTAAGTGACGAACAAATGATAATCGTATCTAGTACATACACGTTACGATTGAAATCACAATCGACAAGTCTTGTAAAACTGAAATAGAACCGACCGCGCATAACGAAGGCGCATTGGAGCCTGGACCGGTTCATGCATACCGGAACCAATACGAATTGCAAACTTAAGCGCTTGCCTTTCACGTAATAGTACAAAACCAAGTTCGTTTTGTAAGTACGCTGCGAAGCCATACGGGTTAGTACCGCCATTCTCCTTACTCGTACAAAATGATACGTCCGAATTTGAAGGGTACAAAGAAATTTATATTTAGATACCATATCAGCGACGGGTTCACGTGGCGGGGTATTTACGAGTAAGTAAGCTACTATGATGACGTTCATCCAATGATCCGAATTCGACCCGCAGTGACACTTTAAGCTTTAGAGCAGGGGTGGGCAAATATTTTGATAGTCGGGCCGGGCCATATTGCAGATGAAAATTTGACCTCGGGCCAAACAGTTTTTTTTCTCATTTTAAGTATAATTTTTGCTAAGGATGTATATTAATGAATTTTAAAACCAACTTTTTCGAATCAAAATAT
Source organism: Bombyx mori (assembly GCF_030269925.1). Classification (NCBI taxonomy): domain Eukaryota; kingdom Metazoa; phylum Arthropoda; class Insecta; order Lepidoptera; family Bombycidae; genus Bombyx; species Bombyx mori. The sequence continues at coordinate 13,618,834 of NC_085121.1, forward strand.
TTATTTATCAAGTCATTTGAATAAAAAAATTGAAAAGAAAATTTATGTTAGACAAAAACTAATATTTGTGTTTATAATAATAATATAATACAATGCTTCACGTGCCAGACAAAAATCTACGGCCGCCATTTGCCCAGGCCTGCTTTAGAGCCACGTTTATCTGGTGAGAGCAGTAAGGCTTTCCAGTTCGAAGAGTGGGACGTTTACAAGCAAATTGAGACTTCCATGTCTCAGGCTGTGTGGGCTAGCGATAACGATTAATTACCAGCCTGGTCCCTCACGTATTTACCCATCGGACCAATAAAATAAAAACCTAAAGAATAAAATTAATTTACCAATTTTTTACCTATCTTTGTCTCTAATTCACCCGCTCGTCAATAACTACAAAAAAAAATGCAAAGAGTTTACTAAGATAAGAGAAAATTGTACTCAACGGTTTCCATCTTTGCCTATTTAAATGCCGATCCAATCGAAACATAGCACTCGTTCTAAATTTGCCTTTTTCATGTACTTTTTTTTATTTCTTATTGCTTAGATGGGTTGACGACCTCACAGCCCACCTGGTGTTAAGTGGTTACTGAAGCCCATAGACGTCTATAATATAAATTTGCCACCCACCTTAATATATAAGTTCTAAGGTCTCAGGAATAGTTACAACGGCTGCCCTACCCTTCAAACCGAAACGCATTACTGCTGCACGGCAGAAATAGGCAGCGCGGTGGTGCCTACCCGTGCGGACTCACTAGAGGTCCTACCACCAAAGTTTACTAAGAGAAGAGAAAACTACTCAACGGTCTCTTCTTTGCCTATTTATATGCCGATCCACTCAAAACATAGCACGCGTTCTAAATTTGTCTTTTTCATGTAGTATGCAAACCGTGTTCAAATCTATACACATTTCTATATATAAGTACTTTACAGTTCTCATGAGTCGCAGTAAATACTTTATTTATATTCCTTGCATCCAGTAAGTGCGAGCAAAGGCGACTCGGAGTGGAAAGCTAGCCGACCCACATCAAATCGAACCTGTTTCCGTTTTATATAACACACGCTCAGTTTTCAACGTCAAGGAATATTCCAAGATATTATCTTCGCGATGTCAAACAAGAGGTGAAAAGTAAGGTAGTAAGTAGTACTAAATAAGGGCAGTATTTTTTTCGATCTTCGCGACTCGTAGAGTAATTTTAAAAACTAATTTAAAGTTAGATCTCGTGTATTGCCTATATATTAATACGTGAAGCAAAAACTTTGTATCCCTTTTTACGAAAATTGCGCGGACGGAGGAGTATGAAATTGTCCACACTTCTAGAGAATATAGAGAAGAAGTGCACAATGCTAATATTTTTTTAAATAATGCATAAAAGATACATTAAATCAATAAATAAAACATTACACACACTACATACCCTGTATTTGACGCACACACGCATGCATACTATTTATTGTCAAACTTTTGTTCTTGACGTCTGTTGTCAAATTGAGAATAGATTAAATATTGTGTGCCTTTGTTAATATTTTTTATAGTGTAGTCTTGGCGAAATTTGTGATTACAGAAGTATAAAATACAATCATAATAGTGTACAAACTTACAATTCCAATTAATTATAGTCGAATTTCGACTACTGCGGGACCTCTAGTGTAATTTAAAAACTTATTTTACATTTGATCTCGTGTATTGTAATTGTAATTACATTATTACCGACGTTTCCAATACTTGACAGTTCTCATAGTTACGAACAATTAGTATTGTTTGTAAGCAACGTTTGAATATTGTGCACAATTTAATATTTATTCAATTTGTGTGATTGGAAAATCTTAATTTGTTTTAGTGATCGGGAAAATCACAGTAACTTGAGCAATTTTGTTATCAATATTTAGGTGAGTTACGTTTAGAAAAATGTTCAAGGGCATCCTCCACGTTAGTAATAGGTAGCTAAATGTAATTGTTTAATGTATTATATTGTGATTTTTTTTTCCTTACACTATAAGTTAGATTGGTTTTCGTTATCGTGTTGTTTTGTCGTAATTGTAAGGAACGTTGTTGTACAAATTCACCACTATGTCTTGATTGTCGTGCGCACATAACATAATATGTTGCAAGTCAGATTTTGTTTCTTTTTACTTGTGTTTTTTATGTATCTTTTAGCTTGTGATGTGTATTGTGAGCCTAATAAATAAATAAATTTAATCTAAACGTAATATGTAATACAGAAACATTATTTCCGAGCGACAACAATAACATAAAATATTTATAAAAAATCTTTGTAAATTTTAAATTCAATTTAGTTTAGTTCTTTCGACTGTGAAGCATTAATGTACATACACTTGTCGAATTACGTAGATAAGGCAGATGAGTTTTCTAAAGGTCGATAAGGTCGCATGAGAGGCATCTCTCAAACTGAATGGACCAACATGACAAAAGTAAGGAATAAACTCTTTTTTTTCCCTACCTATGCTGATAGCCTTGAGAGGCTATATCAGCATTGCTCTAGCGTGTAGGTGAGCTGTCAGGGCTCAAGACGCAGGTGTTGCTAAAACTGGCCCTAGCAAAAGCAGTGCTTCGCAGAATCTACCACCGGATCGGAAACGCGACCCACTGAGAAGATAGGGCGAGAAACTCAATGAGCTAAACTCAGCTATATGAACTAAATTGCAACAAGATATTGGTATGTAACTTCATTTGTAAAGGACACGTCTATTTTTGGAGACCAATGTAAAAAAACACGTCACAAATCACTTTTCGAGACACCAACCAGGACAAATCGGACGAAGAACAAATTGACGACAACATATCTTGGAGCAACGACCTCGAATTCAGCAAAAAACAAATATAACCGCAAATTAAATAATACAACTTGACAATTACGTAAATTGCTTTATGAAACAGTAATAATCACTACATTCTATCTTGTAGACTTACTAAAAATTTTAACAACTGATTGATATCTCAATGTACAATATTAAAAATCAAATTATAAATGTAACCACTTATGTGAAATTTGAAACTGTTTCGAATCATATAGATACAATAAAGAATGCTAAAATTTTAATCGAAAAATTGAAATCAAATATCCATAAGATGCAAATTTTCTCAAATATTTACGTACCAGTAAACAATTAGCATGCTACAACATAGAAAGCTTCTCAACACACCGATAAATCTTCATCAGAGATCTGCTAATTGATGATGTTGCGCAATAAAAACTTGAATATTCGCTTTGAACGCCCATCGAGATACCAGGACATCAGAAAGTAGATAGAAGTAAAAATACCGAATATAGCTTGCTTGCTTTCCCGCGTGTCGGCAGGTTGTCAGCTGCGCCTCGGCAACGGGACGCGTGGCCATTGCACCTCAAACCAGAAACGAGGTGAAAACACTACGTTTTAACTCGAACAAGTTACCAAGAAGCTCTTAAATACATTTTTTACATAAATAATCTTATGAAATGTTTTATTAACAAACAAACGCAACTGGAGACGTTCGACATTTTGTTTTATTGAAATTATAATTTCGCTCTAAATTTCGTATGCTCTGTGGAAATCTTTTAGCACGTACATAAATAAAGTTTTAAAATGTTATATAGTATTACAAATGTTAAATAGATTTATCAGCAAATGTCCGACGGTCACTTGTAACATTTTACGTAAGTTTTCAAAAAAAAAAAAAAACACGATTACAAATATATCTACGGAATTCGTGAAGGAGTCTTTAGCGGATTTCAATATAACATTTCTCGTATTGCAAAAATAGTTGTTTAAACAGTGAAATCGGCTATTTGCTGTCGTGCATCGTGTTTCTAGCTCGTGATCCTCTCATTTTCTATCCATCGTATGTAACATGTGAAAATTATCTTTCGAACAGTTTGTACACTAGGTGATCCTTGGATAATTCGACAATAATTAGCGCGGACAAACGGGCTCACGACTTGAAGACCGCCCACCATGGAAACCGAACTGTCTATCACACAGAAATAATATCAATATCAATCATCAACAATAATGTCAATCAAGAAATAATATCTTGATTTATTTTTGTGGTCTATCACATTAGAATTTGCCATTCATTTTGCTATATGTTAAGTTTCAATTATGCAAACTAAATCTATATATAGTTTCATTCTGGGTTAATAGAAAGAAAGCTTCGATCGAGAATCAAGAGTCTTATAATAAACATAAGGCGTTTGATTCAATAATTACATGATGAAAATAAACTTTACTATGACATTATTGAAAGCAAACCAATTGCATGTCGTGTTTTTTAATAAAAAAAATTGCATTGATGATAGGTGGAGCTCATATTAGATTTGCTTAGACAGGGGAACGAACACACGGCCCATCTGATGTTAAGTGGTTACCGGAGCCTTCGGAAATCATAACGCCATCATCTCAAGATCTATGTGTAGACATATTTATTTAGGTCTATGTGTAAGACATCTGTACTTGAATTATATGCGATGTTATATTCCTTCATCATGAAATTCATATTCGTGAACGCGAACCAAGTAAGTATTTCAATAGAAAAAAATTATACCTGTCTGTGGGATTTGAACACCGACCTAGCCGTATCGCTCGCTCAATACGAGTACACCTCAATAACCGTAAACGTCAGACTCGGCAAAGAGTTCGACGTGCAACCTAACCTAAACATCAGTCCGCTGAGTTTCTCGTCGGCTCTTCCCAGCGGGTCGCCATTCCGATCCGGTAGTAGATTCAATCGCGAAGCAGCTACTCTTCAGTTGTTAGGTCTCCCTTGAAGGCGCTCGGGTAGCTGTTAGCAAATCCCACCCCTCCTGGCTGAGCCCTTACTTGGCCACCTCTGGGCCAAAAGTGATCCCTCAAGCATAAAAAAGCTAGTGATAGCAAGATTAAACGAGCAATGTTCGAGCGAAAGTGATTATCACATACTATACCTGTAGATCAATATAAGTATTAGAATTTTAATGGAATTCTAAATGGCATTGACTCACTTGGATAATTGAAACTGGTTTGAGAGTTGATTCAATGTATACGAAAGTTATATAGTATGTACATATAGTTGATTATAAAAAAACTCTAAAACTTGAATTCCGCGTCTTACTTATTTCTATAGAATATAATAAATAAAAAAACTAAAACAGAGGACACTTAATTGAACGGGATATTTATAATTTAACCTCCATGAAATATACAAATTGTCCGAAATATTCGAATTTTTTAAATAACAAATATTACATTCCATTATTTGAATTACGTGAGAAGCAGTTATTATGTTTGTCACTGAACTCCTCCTAAACAGCTGAACCGATTTGTTTTGTATGCATTTAAGTGGCCTGGATGGTTTAGATTCACAAATCAGCCCCGCAGATGGCGCTGCAGTCGGTAAAAAGGTTATTTATCTATACTAAAACTAAACGGCTTGATCGACTAGAATGAATTTTTGCAGGACAACGTCTGTCCGCTAGTATTCATGTGAAACAGTAAATAGTTCCGTTGCAATGTACATTTATGTATCTATTTTAAGCTATGCACTGGATACGTATCTTTGTTTTTCTTATTATTTCGAAATACATAATAATAATTTTGAAACATACCTTTTTATTTATTTCTATCTGTTAAAAGTCTGTTTAAATCACTGTACGTAGACAAGATAGAAATAAATGTAAATTTATATTATTCAGTTTCCAAGACGCAAATTCAACAATTTAATATATTAAAAGGAATATTTTACAATTTAATTCTACGATCTATTTTAGGAGGAATTTCATAATTGCATTATGAAACACGTCAACGGCTAGTAACAATAAATTTTATTTATCGAAAACTAGAACCGTTCACTTTCATTTGCGCTCTCTTGGATTCTTACAACTATCTAATATATACTATATGTATAAAATTTAGAATTGGGATCGTGGCGCGTAAAATAAAACTATTCCACTGTTGCACTTTTGTTGTTCTCTTCCAAAATCTTCTCTGTTATTATATATAAATATTAACTGACGACACCATTTTTACGCCTTGCTCCTTTAACCATCTTCGTCGTCTTGTTTTATCTGTCATTCTCTTTTTTTTCTTTCTTAACATTTACTCTTGCTCGCATCTTAACGCTTCATTTCACACTCTTTTTTTTTTCCTACCTATGCTGATAGCCTTGAGAGGCTATTTCAGCTTCACCCTAACGTTTGTAGGTGAGCTCGCGGGGCTCAACCGGAGTTGCTAACACTGACCCTAGCAAGAGCAGTGCTTCGCAGAATCTACCACCGGATCGGAAACGCGACCCGCTGAGAAGATCCGGCGAGAAACTCAGTGGGCTGTGTCTATGGGTTAGTTCGCTCGTCGAGCTCTTCGTCGCAAGCGACGGGTTCGACGAGGACAGTGACCGGTGCTTGTGGTGCCTAAAAGCACCGTTAATGGATCAGGATTTTTTTATGCGTTCCGTTCTTACCAAACCTACATATATACATATAATAAACATAGCAATCAATGCAATATTTTTAATCAGCTACGCAATTATAATTAATTTTTTATTTATGAAAAAATTACCACCACCCTGCCTATTTCTACCATAAAGCAGTAATGTGTTTCGGTTTGAAGGGTGAGGCAGCCGTTGTAACTACACTTGAGACCTTAGAACTTATATCTCAAGGTGGGTGGCGCATTTACGTTATAGATGTCTATGGGCTCCAGTAACCACTTAACACCAGGTGGGCTGTAAGTTCTACTACCCATCTAAGCAATAAAAAAAATGTTTCTCACCGGATCTTCTCAGTGGGTCACGATTCCGATCCGGTGGTAGATTCAGCGAAGCACATCTCTTCCTAGGGCAGATGTTAGCAAATTCTCTCGGGCTGAGCCATGTGTGCATGTTCTCCGGCAATAGTGAAGCCAGAATAGCCCCTAGAATGTACGGGCAGGTAGATAAAAAAAAACACCTTTCTCAAATTAGTGACCCAAACTATCTATATGTTTAGCACAAAAGCGTACGAGGCAAACAGATTGTATAATCCATATAAATAAAAATTGTCTGTAATATTTGTTCGTGTGAGAGTTATAGTGATGTAACTTCGAATGGACTTTCTATGTGTATTTATTTACGTATTTAACGTACTCGATAATCGGGGCTGCGGAATATTTTGTATGTAAACGGGATGTTTATTTGCGCATCGTCGAAGTTTTTTTTTTTTTTATTGCTTGGGTGGGTGGACGAGCTCACAGCCCACCTGGTGTTAAGTGGTTACTGGAGCCCATAGACATCTACAACGTAAATGCGCCACCCACCTTGAGATATAAGTTCTAAGGTCTCAATATAGTTACAACGGCTACCCCACCCTTCAAACCGAAACGCATTACTGCTTGACGGCAGAAATAGGCAGGGCGGTGGTACCTACCCGTGTGGACTCACAAGAGGTCCTACCACCAGTTTGGAACCGGCCTCTTTAAAATACTAATAATAGATTATTTATAAAAGGAATCAGATTTTGAATTATGAATATCAGATTTAATGTGTGCTTATTATTGTTGCTTTGCATAGATGTAACGCAATTCAAATCTGTTGACGCACGGGGTCGTTGGCCTCGAAGCAACGCGCGGGGGAGGGGAAATTGCCAACTACCTTTACGTTACATTTCTGTTTTACGAAATACGAGTTTACTATACAAAGATTAGTTTGTGTACTTTCTAGTATTTCGTTATTGAATTTAGACTTCGAGAACAATCTCTATATACATCGCATTTAACACTTCACGCTAATCTGTATTGGTTAGTTTAAAATTTAGTCTACTTACTTTACAGAAACTAGAAATGTTTGTTAAGCCTTGAAAAATTAAATAAAAAAACTTCATCCGATTACATCGCTGTGGGGTCCAATTGTAAATCTAAAACATCTAAGGACCAACTCAAACACACAATCATTTCATAAAAATCCTTCTAATGCTTTAGAAGAATTTTGTTGACAAACACGTATATAAAAATTTGTTTAAACTAATCCTGTGAAGGAAGGAAGGGAAGGGACCTAAAATGTCGGACAATGTTTACACTACCAATAACCTAGTATTATTTCTACTTGATCAACCATATCTCTAGTAACCAGTGACGCGAAAGGTTCCACGATCGATTCCTAGATTCAATCAGTACCTTTGCTGTAAATACTCCGATCTCAAATACCGATCTATATGGCCTTAACATCGTAAATAAACCTGATTTGGGGTTGATGAATCTGAAAGTGAATGAATGAAAATGAATTTTAAGAAAAGAACGAAATTTGACGTTTGGAAACATTTCTAAACATTCACACATAATAATGAAAGTAAAAGGATTGTTAGTATGATAATTCAAAAATAGTTTTACACAACATCACAATATTGGACACAATAAAGCAACGTAATTTCTTTTTATTGCGAACAAAACCGCATTGTACGATACAATTACTCAACTGATCAGAGGACCAGAGAATTACAATAACGTCGTAATCAATACCCGATATTCACTCTTAACGCCCGAGAAATACGAATTAGATTACCACAAAAAGGTTTTGTCTGAAACCTACTAGTTGCAAACCGAACAAATTGAAAATAGCCTTAAAATGTACTGTTACGAACCTAGATAGTGTTCTGTAAACTGAATAGCGTTAAGTACAACGATGAAATATTTTGGGTTCATTGACCTTAAATATTACTTAGATTTAGTTATTAGTAATGTTTTCAAACCGCTATGTACCGTAAGTGTCATTATCCGAATTGAGTCAGTATATCTAATAGTTAGGTTTTTTGTGAGAATGTACTGCCATATGACCAAGCAACATGAAAGTATCCACCGGCACGCTATTATCAGCGAAATAGTTTGCTAATAGTCCGGCATCTTCACTCAGAGTACACATGAGCGTTAAATTCAGATAAATTGGATAAATCTACTTCGAAAAGGGTGATAGTAGTCATTTCATTAAATTTAATTCTTCAATTAAAAAATATTTCCATATAGCAAAACAAGCACTCATTTTTTGTATATTCTCTATGGATGATCAAGCTCATGGTTCCAGGTGTAATTGACTCCCATAGACATTTTTTTTTGGACAATTTTTCCTTATTACGAAAGGCAAGGGGATCTAAGCCCATACAGCCTTGTCTGTTCTATATAATTTCTGAAATAAATTTTCAAAAAAGCCGAAGCCAGGTCTTATATGATTTATATTATATCCTGAAATAAAAATTTCATTAAGGCCGAAGCCAAGTCCTTTATAATTTCTTCCTGAAATACTCCCATAAACAACGTGAATGTGAATAGCGGCACCCACTTTGAGACATGAAGTAAAAATCTCAATTTTAATCAAATTGCAAAAAAATGCTGATTTAGTAGCCGTTTTCAAAACATACAGACAAAACCAAATCCGTATATAGATATTTTAAAAAGAAAATACTAAGCAGAGAAATAGAAGCAAATACGATAACAATTTCGACTTTTTTACTATCATATACATGACATATATCATTCTCATAGACATAAGAGAGACTTTAGCAATTAGTTTTTACTTAAAGCCAGTTTATTCTTCTAAATCCTTTACATCCGTGTTACGTCTTAATGACGCGTGCATATAATGAAAAATCGTATTTACAACACTAAGCACTAAAAAAAGAATTAAAAAAAACTCACCTACGTTCATTATAACATGTCGTAATACACCTGATTTCGATATATTTTTGTAAACGTAAGCTTTTATCGTACAAACCGATCGTTAACAAGATCAATTTTCGTAATTAACTGTGTGATATTGTAATCGAATGAAATGAAATCCAAAATGCATTTTTTTATTGGTTAGATGGGGGACAAGCTCACAGCCCACCTGGTGTTAAGTGGTTACTGGAACCCATAGACATCTACAACGTAAATGCGCCACCGATCTTGAGATATAAGCTCTCAGTATAGTTCATGAAATCGTTACTTTTTTGGCCGCAAAATTGAAAACGACCCAGTATCGTAATAAGAAAGCCGAAGTATCCCGCTATCCAGCCAGATCATGTCGATTGAATATTATAGTTTAATGCAACTTATAATTTTACGATCGACCATCTGCCGTCGGAGACTAGTTGCAAGACCTTAACGAATTACGTACTTTAAATGCAAGTTATATATGAGCATGCTTGTGGAACGATGTCTGTGCGTTTGTATAAATAAAATGTGGTGTTATATATGAGTGAGACTTATCCAGCAGTGACTAAATTTAGATCATTAAAGAATACCCAAATAACTCATATACCGAAGACCGAAAAAAATCATTTAGAATTGGCTTTCTTTCTGTGTCCACACTGCTTATTTACAAATACATTCAAGATTGAGTGTGCTCTCATGCCAATCTAGATTTCAACACTCAATTTTTAAGGAACTGCCTTATCATTTAAAAATATAACTACGCGAGGACACTTTTTTAAGTTAAAATTAGTTCTACTTATTTTTGGCTCCGCTTAAACCTTTTTGGAAAGATTAAAAATACAGCATTTATATATATTAGAGTAACCCAAAATATTATAAAAATCTACTGTATGGAACATTCATGATAACAATTTAAAAAAAAAAACAAATTACCCAATATAACATTTTCAGTTGAACACTTTAGTAACAAAACATTACATACAGGGAAATCCAATCTATTTTAAGAATCGCTCGATTAAAAAACCACTGCGTAAGAACGCCTCGACGTAATAAAAAAATAAATTGCTAAATAAATAATCGCATTACGATAACACATTCGTTTAAGATGGCCGCACCGATACACATCCGGTTGGTTGCAGCGGAAATAACGGTGCATAGTTGCGTGCTTGTCATTTTGATGCTGCTGTATATTTTCAAATCTTTGTGCCGTCTTTTAGCCAAAGAACCAGGGGCCAGCAGACTTACGGTATTACGAAAAATCATTTTCCATTCGCATTGCCGCGAAAAAGAAAACTTGTCAGGATTTTTCTAGAGTCATTATTGATCTAGATGAACGAAAAGCACGAAGTTAGAATCGAGGTGCTTGGTCGATTGGTGACAGAAATGGACAGGATTTTAGTCCCAACCCTGGCTGACTCACAATATTACTAGTAAATGCGGGTAGTTTATCGAACTATGCTAATATATTGGGCAGTGAACAGTGGACGCCTTAGTCGCTTTGCACGATACTTACCTAGCTATAAAATTTTAATAATGAAGTTGTTCAAATTCACAATGACACGTTTACACTTGCACGTTTTGTATACTTAATTTTTATTAGTTAAAATATACAATGATACAAACAGGTAATGCAATTAATTCCAAGGCCAGAACAGAGACTTTTGAAAGTCCCAAAAACAGTATTTTGGCCAGCTCAAACGTATGTACATTAATAAGAACATTTTAAGTTTGTGTGGAAATGTTGAGATTTTGCGAAATTGATCAATGCCGTTAGTGCTCTGTTCGCTGACTCTTAAGCTATAGCTTATCGCAGAAATTCACTGATATGTAATAATCTTATTTTTAAACGCGAAATGCTACTAAAGTTAAGTGAAGAAATCTTGTGCTGCACTATTTAATAGCGACAATGTAAATTAAGATTGCATTAAATTATACTCTTCCTTTTTTTTGGATTAAGAAATAAGTCAAAAAAAAATCAAATGTTTGTAATTATTTTAATCTGCATTTGATAGTTTGTGCATTGTATTAATTTTCAATTATTCTTTTTTATTTCATAATGTTGACTATTTGCATTATTGTTTGCATCTATAATTGAGGTGACGCTTATTATATGTACATTAGTGGACATTATCGATTTTTTGTATTGGTTTGGTGGCATGTTTATATTTTTTAAGTTACTTATTAGTTTTTTATACAACCGGTATAAAATACAGTTTGTATATAGGTCTATGGTTTGTCTTAATTAATGCCTTGACTGTCAACTGTCAAACACGGTTGTCAAATATCAAATGTCAATTAACGTTCCCTTAATAAGGGTTAAAGTGTATCCAGCGCTATGTTTAATGTTCGACAAACAAGTTCTGCCGAGGTTCAACTGACCACGATCCGCGGTTCATTGTCAAGTAAAAGTTGATATTATATCCTTGTAGGTGCAATTCAATGACTTCTGTACTAAAATGAGGTTTACGTAACCGAAAAAATAAAAAAGGAACTGTTATTATTAATACTTACATTCAGTAACATAGATTATACACTTAATATATTTGAGATAGATGCGCAACTCTCATTTTTATTTTTGCTTTAGTTAGAGCCCGGGACAGCAGGCGTCGCTGCTGTCGATTATTAGTCTCCCTACCCCCCACCAGGTGGCTTTTTTAGTAATTTTAATATTTTTTATAATTAACTCTTTATGAAAAAATCTTATCGTTTAGAATCGCTGAAATTCCCGGTAGTACTTATGAAATATTAAAGAACGTTTGATTGTGTTCAGCATTCTAATCGATAAGACCTTTTCATACAGAGAGAAAACAGTTTTTTTAAATAAAAAGCTGTAATTCTCTGTAAGCTATTTAATTTCCCTATATTCCCAAACAATTTACTGTTAAAAGATAGTATGAACGTACAATTGTATAAAATTTCGAATAACAATAACTCATCTAGATTAATCCTACTAGAGTACTTAATAACATTAAATCGAAAGTTATCTAAAAGTTAATTAAGTCTAGATAATCAAATCATTCAATGTCACTTAAGTCATTTGTGCGAAATATAAACATGTCAGCTTTCCATTACAAACATAGTAGACAATTTGAATTAAATTTAATAAATTTGTTTCTTAACTATAGCAGTTCTTGCTTAAAGTTGATCGTGACAGATCATGACCCTGTATGAAAATATTACATCTATAAACACTACCTATGCTTCGTCATACAATAATTGTCATTTAAACTAGCATTGTAGAGATAATACACACACTAAAGTGAATACTAAATTATTCTTAGCATTCTTATAAACATTTAGAAATTTAAGAAACGATTAACCCACAATCATGTTCATAACATGTGACATTTTGTTCTGCACAAACGTTTTATTACATGATTTGAAAAACAAAAAATGTTTAAAAAATGTAATGATGATTTAAAGTACTCTTAAATATTGATAGTTTGTACTTAATGACGCTTATAGTAATCTTAGACATGATTACATTAGTTATACTTTTATTCCCTATCTAAATTATTTCTATTCTGACGTTTCTGATGCTTTAGCTTTGGTAATACTAGATGAAACAAACAGCAGATTGAAAGAAAATCATCTTAAAGTTAATTACATTCATTACAAACCATTAGTTTACATTTTGTTACAAAAGAAACTGGTGTTCGTTACATGCAAATGAATTATAAACATACACATGCAAACATAAAATGTAAATTTATCTTTTAATCCAAATTAAATGTACACTAATATTACATCTAAATAATAGAAAGGGTTTCGAAAATTTTTATTGCACTCAACAGCAGACGAGCACGCAACCCGGCCCATGATAAGTGGTCACCAGTGCTTATAAACTTCAGCAGTGCCATAGGGGTTGCTGTCTATCACTTAAGTTTTAATAAATTATTAATATACTCAGTCACAAGCATATTGATTTCACATAATGAAAATGTAAGAAACATAATCATGTTTGGGCATTTTCATTTATATCTGCTCATACAGAAAACACAACTTAGCAAATATATTCCACAGTTAATCTAAATAATTGCAAATAATGCTTTTAAAGACCGTTGACTTTTGATCATTAATTAAAATCATCTTCTCGTAGAATTTACGAAAGGTTATTTACAAAAATTTATATCAGTATTTTCATATATTACTAACTTACTAATTACAACTATTCAAACGTAATACTATAACTATAAGAACTAAACAACCTATTTTAAAACAAAATTGGCATCAATTTAGTTCTTATGAACTATTTCAATTATTAATTTATCAATTATAAACATATTTTAAAAAAATTAAGATCCCTTGAGAGTTCACGTTCCTTGATGAATCAGTTTCTCTTCTGAAACGGAGAAACAAAGTATCTTAAGTATGTAACAAATATTGAAAAAATACGACCATGAAAAATTTAGTGTTAATGTAATCTTACTTACAAATTAATATATTACATAACACGTTCTGGTTCCAATATAGTGCATCAATCTTTTCATGTTTCAGACATTTTAGTGCTCCTTATAATTTTTCCATAAAATTTTGTCATTATCAAACCTTTGTCTACAAAAATAAAAACATTATTTTATATTGGGTAGAAGGATGAACGTGGTCACAGGCCACTTGGTGTAACTTAGTTATCAAACACCAGGAAACAAAACGTGAATGCCATCATCTAACTTTGGATGTGAGATCAATTGTGCTGTATTTTATTTAAACAGGAAAGCATGACTGATTGATCATTCCAAAAAACTAGTTCGGGCCCACTTGACAATAAGCATATAATACGCTGAGTAGCAAAACATAAATACTTCCACCCACTCGAGACAATTTTATTATCTGAGGTGTGTGTGTGATAGTACGAGACTTAATACCGACTGTTTTGATCAAAACTTAACATATATGATAGCTAGGCAGCAGAAATAGGAAGGACCATTAGTTGGTGCTAATTCATTTAATTATATTATGAATAATAATTCTGTTAGCAAATAATATACCGAGAAAATAGTGTAAACTCACCGTTATCAAGGCATCCGAAATAGCATTTCATTTTCGATCTTCGAGGCATGCTGATTTTTAACAAACATTCTGTAAGAAATGAAAATAGTTACACAGGCTTACGAAACGCTAACGAAGAAAAAAGTATTGGAGCCAAGTTATGTCTAAAGAGAATTCAAAACAGAGTTTCTCAATGTCTAATCGTCTAATATTCTCATAAAGCTAAAAGTTGCTCTAAATTAATACTACAACGTAAAATAACTCACACCAAGACCGAAAAAAAACGATTTAAAAAATTAAATCGTTACGACATTTTGAAAACTTTTTTTTTTTTTGAGATTGTTTTACGGCCCTGGAATTTTGAAAACTTCAAAGCAGTGTCACTTACGTTTTTTTTAACACATTTTACCCTAGTTTCTTTTGAATTTACCCTAAAATTTCCTAGACAACTTTCATAAATCCTTTATATAGAAAGCGTAAATAAAATATAGAAAATAAACCACAGCATATTATTTAATGTAGGTATATATAATATAAACGCCCCCAGAAGATCATAGATCTATAGGATTAGAATTTTCAAGGAAGTCGACGCATTGCTTTTATATTCTTTTGCTGCACAACCTAACACTGTTCGGTTCTAAAATTGAGCAATTGTTTGCTGGCAAAGTTGGGAACTTTCTATGAAGCAAGCCGTTCAGGGTTTCATTAGAAAGCCTGTTTCTTTTGTCAGTTTTTAAATTTGAGAACACTGAATAACCTTTCCACCTCAGTCTTTGAAGAAGGAACTGCTAGCAAAAGTGAAATGACAATTACAAGGTTTTCGTAAATGAAATTACCATGATAATCTTTCATGGTACATGAAGTACCTGTATATTACAATACAAGTAAGTTCTGGTGACATCAACGAAAATAGGTAAATAAAAATTTGGCGGATTATACTTATTGGGATTCTGGGGAATCCCTAAGAAAAAGCAGTGGCTTAATCTATGATTTACTTTACTAGAGGGTTACTGTTGAATCAAACCTTTATAGTTTTTATACACAACTCTGTTTTATTCTTTTACTTGTCAACTCGACTTAATGTCATTCTCTCTCCATAAAATAAAATGTTCATTGTTTTACTTTAATTATCGTTTATTTTAAAATTCACAACAGTTACTAGTATAGGCTTTGCTTTTTACCCCGAAATATCCTAAATCCTGGTATTGGTGTATGTTTTTTAATTGCGCGATAAACTTAAGATTTCCGTCTTTTTAATGTCCAAGATATATCAAGCTATATCTAGCCTTAAATGTGCGATTATTTTGTAAATATTTATTTGGTAAAGGAACTGACTCTTCTCAGCAATGAAACTGTAAATGCGTATTTGAACAAAAAATACTTTTTTATTTAATTGCCATTCTCTGATTTCTTTCTACCCTTGTAATCGGTCAATATGTTTTTGAATAGTCTGCAGATATCCCAAAAAAATCTCTTTGGTCAGAACGATGTGCATGAAAATGATTACTTGAGCAAGCCTCAGAACCAGACTATTAACAGCATTAAACAGACATCTGACCCCCTCGGTTGTTTCTTTTGTTAATATTTCTACAACTTCCCTACATATTTCATATACCTTATATAAATCAGTTTACTAAAAACAATTTCTATTTTTTTTATTGCTTACATACGTAGACGAGCTCACGGCCCACTTGGTGTTAAGTGATCACTAGAGCCCATAGACATCAACAACGTTAGTGCCGCCACCTACCCTGAGACATGAGTTCTAAGGTCTCAGATTTTACAGTACAACGGTTGCCCCATCCTTCGAACAGAACCGCATTACTGATTCAGGGCAGAAATGGGTGGTGGTACCTATCCGTACGGGGTCACAAGATGCCCTACCGCCAGTAAGTCCTATTTTTATGAAGAAAAATAAAACTACAACAGGATTTCTTTATCATAATGAATAGTTGTTTTTTAATCATAAAGAAAAATAAAGACTGTGCTTATAACAATTTCTTACAAAACGTTTTGTTCTATTTACGTTCTTTGTCACAATCGCCATTCAGTCACGAAGTTCTCGGAAATGAATCCATTATACTGCTTTGGATTGTAAAAGGCGAGACAAAACCACTGGATTCCATATCGCTGACAGGTTTCGTAGCAACGCGATCTATGCGTCATAATTTCGAAAAAAATTAAGTCATTGCCAACCTAGCCTACCCAGCTTAAAGAGTTTGAATGACAAAGAATAGAGTACCTTATTACTTCTTTTTTTTAAGTATGGTACTTAATTGACTTCTTTTTTTTAAAGAAATAGGAAAGGAAGGAATTTTATGACCTGGTAACTAAGACCTGTAAGTTATGTCTTATTTAAATTTATATTCTTATTTTTATGAAAAATGATAATATGGAATGAAATTAAATGAATGGACGAGATGAGATGATATGGGATGAAATATAATCTCGGTAAAATGGTAGTCATTTACTGAGATTCTTTCAGTTGACTTTTTGGAGGATCCCGAGAAGTCACGTCCAGCGGCTTTGTTTCATATTCCCACATTTGTGCACTTTCATATATATTAAACAGTTAATAAATCACCGTTATTCCACATTTAAACCTCAAGAAACACTTTAAAGACAAAATAAAACAAATCTCACTTCACTCTTCGCGTTCCCGCCAAAAAGACGGTAATTGGCTTTTTGCGATGCCATTTTTGCCATGGTCGAGCTTATAAATTTTTACACTTATATTCTGTTGTATCGAATTTAATTTAAAGCGGAATGAGATGAAATTTATTAATTTGAGTCATGAATCAATTGGGATGAAATTAAATGAAGCGACATGACATGTGATGAAATAAATTCTCAGTAAAATTGTGCTTATATATTGAAAGTTTTTGCAAAACCCCATTTCAATTTCCCACATTTGTGCACTTTCACAGATACTAAACGGTTCATATCCCACCATTATTATATGTTTAAACCTGAAGAAACACTAAAGGAACAAAATAAAACAATTCACAAAGCTTCGCAACTCGTTTTCAACCCAAAAATTAAAATACATACTTACTTTCAAAATTTAAACGCTTATGGAATAAGAAACTTGCTCGTATGGCAACAATAAAAGCAATAAAAATAATCTCAGAAGTTATTTTTGTAATGTTTACAAAATGAAGCACATGCTTAAATCATCTCAATACGATAAATCCCTAATTTGGATGTGGTATATTATTATATCAAAAGCATTATCAACTTGAAAGTGGTATAAATATAAGTTTTATTAATTAAAATTAAAATCACAATAAACAGCGACACTACTTATTATTCAATGTTGATTTAGATAAAAACACTAAATTCATATTCATTATCTGAATTAAAATAAACATGATGTTTCGAAATAAAGATGTATCGTGAAATGGATACTAATTTTATATTTACTTTCTACTCGGCTTTACATGAAGGTTCATCGGAGGAATTAAAAAACAATGTTTGAGTAAAACCACAATTATTATTTGTATAATGTTTTTAAATGCCTGTACTAAGTGCACCTTCCTCCACTTTTAATTTCGAGAATCTTCGACCATACAACCTAATTGTCGATACTGTTAAATTGAAAACAGATTAAACCCAAAAACAATACTATTCATAAAAAAAAAACAAAAACCCTGAAGATTTTTCGAATGGACAAATTTTAAGCAAATAAACATAAGTATCCATTTTTAAGCTATACTAAGCACAAGTAGTACATTTACAAAAGTTCGTGCACATCTTTTCTCTTACGAAATCAAATTATAGCGATTTTTTTTAGGACTTTTTTAGGTCTCTCTAGACCATCAGCTTAGATAGGAACCTAAGCTGATCTAGAGAGACCATATCGGCGTAACCTTAATTAGTAGGTGAGTTCACGGGGCTCAAACCTGACGATGTTGCTAACACGAACCCTAGCGAGAGTCGTGCTTCGCAGAATCTACCACCGGATCGGAAACGCGACCCACTGAGAAGATCCGGCGAGAAACTAAGTGGGCTGTGTCTATGGGTTAATTTACTCGCCGGTCCTTTCGTCGCAAGCGACAGGTTCGACGAGAACGATGACTGGTGCTTGAGGTACCTAAAAGCACCGTTAGTGGATCGGGAGGATCGAAACGACGTGTTTTGGGTAATGTCGACTGTTTACCATTTGGTTCGCAGGATCAGCTATGTAGTTTCCGGCGCCCACAATGAGAGGATTCTCATGTCGAGCCGCTTTATCGAACTGGTGCATTGATGCCGACTGTAAATACTTACTGATGGCCTCTCGGTCCAGGTCATCGTGCAGGTCGATGTTCCTGACGAACAACGGGGACAGCGATCATAAAAGGCTTACTTAAAGGATTTCAAATAATTAAAAATGACGAGAAAAGCTATAAAATGTATTTTTATTTAAAACAATGGTTAATAAAACAATTACGATCGATAAATCCATTGAGGTTAACCATTTAACAATAAATGATTGGTTCCGACCTCGTCTTGAATTATAACAAAGAAAATTGTTCTTAATAAGTTCCTATTTGCGTCACATTTAACATTACAATTGAATATTCCGTTCAGCTGTCATATAAATTTAATAATGTAGCCTTAATTGCCTTTACTGGTGGCTTTTACTGGTGGTAGGACCTCTTGTGAGTCCGCGCGGGTAGGTACCACCACCCCGCCTATTTCTGCCGTGAAGCAGTAATGTGTTTCGGTTTGAAGGGTGGGGCAGCCGTTGTAACTATACTTGAGACCTTAGAACTTATCTCAAGGTGGGTGGCGCATTTACGTCATAGATGTCTATAGGCTCCGGTGACTACTTGGCACCGGGTGGACTGTGTGAGCTCGTTGGTGGACGAGCTTACACAGCCTTAAAAAAATCAACAATTAAATCTAAGCAATAAAAAAAAATACTTTAAATCTGTATTCCAGCTAATTTTTTCTAAGAAACAATTTCTTGAGTGAAATTTAGTTACTATCATCTATGTAAAACTATAATAATAAGTTACTACAATTTATATATTATCTTTTCTTTCTAAATAACATGCTAGTAACATCTTTATAGCTCAAATGACTGTTACGATTTAACCACTTGTTCGTCTGGTATAATTCATACAAACAATACATCTAGATTAAATTCATAGTCATACACGAAGCAAACGTAAATTACTCAAGTCACATTCTCCCACGCAGACTAGTTCGTTTACCTCTCGATACTCATTACCTAGGTTGTCGCTGGACTTCACTCCGAAGTCGGGGAGGTATTTAGGCTGCCTTATAAATAAAAAAACCTGTGCCACTCGGGAACTGCCGCGGTAAAGCTATTGCATAGCATTTTTTATCAACTTATGCAATTGTAATTAGACAATGATAATTAAAACAATAATAAAACAAGACCACGCTATATTAAACATTAATAAAAGCAAAATCTTAACTGTCCCCTTCACACTCATAAGCTAGACCGCGCGAGAGAGAGATGGGCAGACTTTTCACGATGCGCATGCAGTGTGACGTCACGCCACGCGCTTATTCACAAACACTACACAAGCGCAACGTGTGAATGTGTTGAACGCGAGCTACATGGTAGGCGGAGTGAGGGGTGTAAGGTTTTTTTCGTTACGGAATTTCATGATTCGGTCGCCGCGCTCAAGGCCCGCGATAAAAGCTATCCAATAGCTTAAAAACTGAATATATACATTAACGTGTATGGAAATTCATAACACGATATAGAATTTTGAAATGATGAAATCAGCGACATTGGACTATTCATCATCAAATAACTTCAAATAAGTAAACATGCTAGTACTTAATACTTTAACTGTAACTCATTGGCGTCATAAAATGAACACCATGCAAAGATCGGATAGCCTTGAAATACGATGCTGAAATTTCAAACGTCATCGACTGATGTTTTCTTGAAACTAAACACTATTGTATTGTCGGAATTCTGATTACGGAACTTTTTAGGATGTTTCATGATGGGTAATTGTTCGTATGACACGACAATGAACTCTTGAAAGTGACGTCATCGTGTAGAATAAGCTCTCCAAGTCCAAAAGTCGGTCTATAACGAGCTCCCAAATCCGCACCTGCACACAACAGTTACAATACCGAATCGGTTTGAAGCACGGAACCGTTTCCGTCCGCCTGACCATAGATGACAGCAAACGTTGATCAATTATTATTTCCTCATAGGAAACTTTATTCCACAATAATAATTATTGTATAAATTTTTATGTTCAGAAAAAGAAAATATATTTTGTGACTAAATACCTAGTCTATGTTCGTTGTACTTACTTATAGTTCAAAAGCCGCTACTAAATTTTGAACTACCACTATCAATACCAAGATATTCATAATTTTTGTCTATTATATTTGTTAAAAGAACAGTACAGAGTTAGATACATACAATAGATGTATCTCGATAACAGAAGTCATAGGTCAGCTACTTTTTACCAATAATATTTGTTGTATACGTACGTATTCGTGAGGTTTTTTCTGTCTCTTAAAGTTTTTGCAATCTATACTATTATTTTCATGTTAAATCTTTGAATAAAACCTATTGTTGAGTCTGTGCTTATAAACAGCGTGTGTGCTATTATGTAGGGTGATAATTATTTACAAGACACGACAGTTTGCAACCTGTTTACTTTGCGAAGACTCCACACAAACTGAACTAAGCTAAGCCCGCTACACCTATCCTATTAGTGACCGTATCCTAATTTAGAACAAGTTAAAAATTATGTAGAATTTGCTTCGATCAACAATTGTTACTATTGTTGATCGAAGAGAATTTGAAAGCGGACATCTCCATGAGATGGAAATGTCCGATCTGAAGACGCAAGCGATATCTATGGTTTCACTCGATTATGAAGAGGTTTACATCTTACGCTAGAAAAATAAAAATGGGTTAAGCATGGACCCAGCCCCCTAAGAACTTCGAGCTTCACCCGCTTTGTGCAGGGAGGGACGCAGTCGTGAGTTCTTATTAAGGGCGCGGTGTGCTCGGAACCATCAAGGCGGGCTTCTGGCCCGTCGATCGAGGGCACCGGTGTTCGTGTCGCCGGCGGCCGCCGGTCCAGCGTCTGGGGGACTGCGGGATGGATATATGTAATGTGCTCTGCGCCAACCCTGTCATGCCGTCTCAATGGCCTCTACTGGGCTCCGGCCCGGTCCGGGGTCGAGCGCCGGCTGTGAGCGGCAGGAGTTTTTGATGAGGTTCAACTCCCACATACATGGAATCCAGTGATTTTCTCATGAATGAAAAAAAAAGCATTTGGTACAGAAAGGAGTCATTCTTGACACGGCGTGTATAGTTTAGAGGTTCCTCACACTAGAGGTTTGGGTCACAGATCGCAGTAAACCATAGACAAGCCTTGTAAAGATATATTTTTTAAAGGGTTTTTAATTCATTATTTTTTAATTGTATTTTTAATGGGATTTCAATAAACATACTATAAATAATAATGGAACGGTCGTCTTCATAAACATTTGCTTTTCCAGAACAAAAAGAGATGTTCATGTACAAAGATGACGGAACGTTACAGATAAATATTTACATTGATTTAAATAAATTGCATTTAGAATGCTATTAGCGTTTTTGCTACGCAGTATACTCGGCACTTTACCGGTTAATTAACATCTTAACGATCGCTTGTCTATGATTACATAAAGCTCCTATAACTGGATGATGATCATTAACATTTTGAAATGTTTTCTAACTTCTTCGAGATAAATTCCTGCTGTATTCCAGAGATCGTTATATGGATATATTAAACGAAATCTAAATCGGTAAAATTGCAGAGAATTGACTATCGATAATGTAAAGTAAATCATAGTTGAAAATCCACGAAATGACCAGTGCTACCAGCGAATAACTTATTCCGTAGGTACCAAATTAAAAGCTTAAACATCCAGTGGCGAATATTGATTTCTTAATTTAGAATTACAGTAAAATTTAGGATACAAATCGAATACTCGTGTTCTTCTTAGTTTTACTCGTAGATTCGGAGCTCACGGCTGACTTCATGGTGAATATTAACCGTAGGTCGTGGATATCTGTGATGCCAAGGGAACAGCAGAGCCGTTTCCGCTAAAGATTATTTTTATTTTTTTAAAGAGAACCCCTTGATCATCTTTAAATTCATTCAATATGGTAAGTGGCGAAAATCATTTCTAGAGTCGCATTGTGAATTTGGCACAGGGTTTCCATAGAGAAGAGTTTAATATTGATGGCGTCACGGTTAAATGGAAACTTCTTCAAATGAAAGTTATAGAAAGTATTTTCCTCTTTGCTTGTCTGCGCACACCTGGCATCTGTTGCGTGCATGACTGATGCTGATCATTTCGTAGTGTCTGCATGACCAACATTTAGCATGATCGCACAAGTTGTGGCCACGACTCGGAAGGCAAGGTCGAATAGACGAACACAACTTTCCTTGACTTTGAATTAAAACGCGACACAGAAGCCTTGAATCTCTAAAATACATGTTAATCTATACTAATATTATAAAGCTGAAGAGTTTGTTGGTTTCAACGCGCTAATCTCGGGAGCTACTGGTCTGATTTGAAAAATTATTTCAGTGTTAGATAACCCATTTATTGAGGAAGGCTCTAGACTATATAACATCACGGTAACGCCAATACAAGTGGAGCACCAATAAAGAATGTTTCAAAATAGGGGTTTAAATAGCTCCTTAACATTCTATAATTCAAAAATATTTTCACTTTCTACGTAAATGAAGTGGGGGTAAAATTTAGCGTTATGCCAAAGTAACTATTCCACGCGTACGGAATCGCGGGCAAAAGCTAGTACGAAATAAATGTCATACGAATTGAGTTACTTCAGCAAGTTTAGCTAATGTATTCGGGTGATGTCGTATGAATATGAACGCTAGTCGTGCCGAGGCCGGCGGGTGTCGCCGAAGCTTTAGCGTCGGCGAGAATTGCGACACTGTTACATTCCTATTTTACATAACACAGCATACTTACTAAAAAGGACATATTTCAATCACGATTCAAAATTTCAAGGTTATTAATTCAATGAAAGAATTAGTTATTTAAGTCATGAATTATTTACTTATATTGTATTTACTGCACGTGTAGTCTTTACGAGCTTTTTTTCTATACAATGTTTGCCTCAAAATACAATTTTTGTAATTCCTTTACATTTTCAAGGTCAATTTTCCCTTTTATTTTAAAATGAGTAACCGAAATCTTTGTTCAAGGTCTTCAAGTCGATCGATAGTCGAGTGTTGGTTGTATGAATGTGATATGAGTCAGCTCTATTCTTGCTTAAGATAAATGTCATTTCATTGTAGTTAGACTGATCATGTTGTGTAGGAGAGCTCAATCAGGTGATAATGATGACAGCGCCATTTTGTTTTTCATAGAAGTTGTTCTATTTTCCAATAGGAAAGGTAAAGGTATCACACCATAGAGCCTAACCTTTTATATATTCTGTTAATTAAAAAATAATATTGAGTGAAAATTATATGGATGAAATGAAGAGAAGTTTGTTAATTTGAGACCGTAATCAATTAGGAATAAATTAAATGAAATAAAGTGAGATGAAATGAAATAAAGTCTCAGTAAAATGGTGGTTATTCACAGATTTTAGTGGACTTTTTGGAATAACCCGAGCAGCCACATCCAGCGACCGTTTTATTATCTCACGTTCATTTGAACGCAATAGAAAAACAATGTATGGCAGAAAAAAATATTGAAAACAAACAAGCAACAAAGAGAACAGAACGCTACTGAAAACAAATACTAAAATTATGTAAAAACCCACGGCTGTTAAATTTGTGTTTTATAGGACGCCACCAAGTAAATGTTGTGACGGTTTTTTATGACTACTTTTTATCCCGTAACTGTATAAGCGATCTGGTTACAGTTTTCGTACAGTCCTTATTGTATATCGATCGATAGTGCAGCAGGAAAGTACCTAACGTGATTATATATCTATCACTTAGACCAATCTTTCCAAGCAGCCTTGTAAAATCAAATCAATTCATCTAAAGTCTCATTATTCTAGCTCAATTTATAATTAAGCCACGATTAAAGAATTATTTAAATTAATTTCATTTAAAATTTTAAACTTGCAAAATAAAACTTGCTTATAATTTGTGCTAATTTAATTAATGAGTTGCGTAATGTTCGCGAATGTCTTGGATCGAATTCAATTGTCTAATATAACAAAACAGTAATTATGTTAAAATGTAATTCTTAAGTCAAGTGTATTCTTTATAATTTTAGGGTTAACACATAAAATAAAAGTCTTTTTATTTATTTATTTTCACGAGATCTACATAGATAAATAATACTTTTTTTTTTTTTATTGCTTAGATGTGTGGACGAGCTCACAGCCCACCTGGTGTTAAGTGGTTACTGGAGCCCATAGACATCTACAACGTAAATGCGCCGCACACCTTGAGATATAGTTCTAAGGTCTCAGTATAGTCACAACGGCTGCCCCACCCTTCAAACCGAAACGCATTACTGCTTCACGGCAGAAATAGGCGGGGCGGTGGTACCTACCCGTGCGGACTCACAAGAGGTCCTACCACCAGTAATTACGCAAATTATAATTTTGCGGGTTTGATTTTTATTGCACGATGTTATTCCTTCACCGTGGAAGTCAATCGTGAACATTTGTTGAGTACGTATTTCATTAGAAAAATTGGTACCCGCGAGCGAGATTCGAACACCAGTGCATCGCTATATACGAATGCACCGGACGTCTTATCCTTTAGGCCACGACGACTTCAAACTTCATAGACAATAGTCTATGGCCGTCGCCCTTATTAAAAAAATTATAAATGCTGTCGATACTCCAAATCAAGGTACAAGGAATTAGGGATGTGGCGACAAAGACATAAATGGGTCTGAAAACCGTTGACAATGATTTAGAAAAACTAAAACGTTCTTTGTTTCAAATCTGTATTTAAGTCTAAATCTTCTACTATTAGTGGTAGTCTAAGGGGCTATTTCAACTATTTCATCACACGCAGGCCTGGTTGGTAAGCTCACAAGGCTTAACCTGAGACAAAGTCAGCCTTGTTTAAAAACATCACTAGAAGAAAATAAAGAACATGCAGTACCTGTAATATTAGGTATATTATAGCAACATGTTTTTTTTTTATTTCGCATCGACAGTCATTTTTAAGCACAACCGAAAAAGCAGCAGACATTTGAAGCAGTAAGTATTCGAATTCGATCCTCGAATACAAACTTCAACGCATTCATCATATAGTCAATTCATTACATATTCATTAGTATTAAGACTAAAATAATTTTAGTTGACAAAAGTCAATAGGTTAAATTACATAAATTTCATTTAACCGACAACCCTAATAATAAATGTAATGTATCCCACGCACCTCTTTGTAATATCAGACAGCTAACGCGTTCGCTGACGAGGCCGTTCACATTGCTTCGTATAATACGTAATTTTAGTAAAAATTCGTAAAACAAAATTCATCTAATGATTTAACACAAAAAAAATTTAAATATACGATTATTTGAATTCTCTTTGAGTATCTCTTTTTTTTATTTAGGCATAGCTTTTTTGTTTGCTTCTGATCCTAATCTCAGTCCTGCGTAACATTATATTCTGTCTGCTACCATTATTAGTGCAACCAAAAATATCTTAGATATGCTTTTTTTCTTGTGTATTTTCTTTGTTATTACTTATTACTTTGTTGCTACAGCTGAACGAGAAAATATCATTTAACTCACCGTAACTAATTTCATCAGCAAAGAGAATGTGTTCTACTTTATCACGAGTCCTGGTGATAAGGAATTGTGCGCCTTCATGGTCACAAAGAAACCATGTTGTATCGATGGCCAAAGACCGCCCCGCTCCTTAAGATAATGCCATTATACTTATCTACCATCCAAAATAATCTAGACATATAAATAAAATCGGAATGTCTGTTTGTAATATTGAAATAACCGCTTTTTACTACATGCATATGAATATACATACGCTACATACACCGAAATAACATTTCTTACAATTTTGGTCTGTCTGTCTGTTTGTTCCAGCTAATCTCTGGAACGGCTGGACCGATTTTGACGATACTTTCACTGATAGGTAGCTGATAATATAAGGAGTAACTTAGGCTTTAGGTAAAATCTCGGGACTCAGCTATCAATAATAAAATTGAATGTTTCCGAAGCGAAGCGAGGGCGGGTCGCTAGTAATAAATACAAGTCAATTATCATTCATACATCATACCCCTCGAGTACTAGCGTTTAAAAACCAAACGAAACGAAAAAAGTAGGCCGGCATTCGTTCATGATGAATATAACTTTCGTTATTGCAAGACCTATCGCTAATTGACTCTACACGATTGCTCAAGTAATCGGTACTAGATCATAAATTAAAACGTTTTAATTTTAACATAACCCGTTTAAAACTATCACGGCACACATCACACAACGGCTGCCCCAGCCTTCAAACCGAAAGCATTCACAGCAAAAACAGGCAGGATGGTGGTACCTACACGGGCGGATTCATAAGACGTCCTACCACCAGTAAATGTCCCAAGAGTGGCGGTATTTATATTGTATTATTACCTCTGATGACCACTTGCAACTAAGTAGTCAATGCTCTCATTCACCCGTCTGTTCAATAATAATAATAAAAAAAACATTAGAATTAGGTATACTTAATGTACTTTAAAGACAGAAGATAGTATCGTTTCGTATGAATTTCTTGATGTGACGTTTCCAACGACAATGACGAAGATTTCTTCTAAATGTCCAATTCCAAGCGATGACTAACAATTTGGGATTTTTAAAATAATCGTTTTTGTGATTAGAGCTTAGAACGAAGCAAACAAAAAACATAAATATTTGACTCATACTAAACGAGCTATCCAAACAAATACCATTCTGTTAATCAGAGCTTAAACTAATCAAAAGTATACACACACACGTAGCCACCACGTTCCAGTGTATCGGTTATGGTCAATTTACGAATTCTCCTCGTGTCGACCCAAGGCCATTCGTGTACCAACATCGGCGGTGGTGTTTACAAATTGACGTTAAAGTCTCGATCAGTTATTCAGCGCGGCACGGTGCAGATGCTCAATATTAGGCAATTCGCGATCAATTGCAACACTAAACCGTTTGCATACAATCCCTTGGTATTTATAGGGTTGAACACGAAAATTTTACGTTCTCAAATGTCAGTCAATAAAAAAGACGCTTTTGCATTTTGCCCAACAATATACTCAATTCCAGGACTAGTATGAACCGGGAGTAATAATTAATCAATAATTATTTAACGAAATTGTAATATATTTTTTTTTATGGCATCAACATGAATCTGCATCAAGAAAAAGAGTGATGAACTTGAAATCTGTAGCCCTTTAAAATAGACGTTGATAATTTTTAATTTGATTCTGATTGATTTCTATTATTACCTTATACATTAAAACAACTCTTTTCTTCGGTTTAGAATATTAAAAATTGTTCACAGCCCTATTCGGCTATCGATTTTACAGCAACGCTCGACTTAATGATTGCATTTGCAAGATTTATGCTTGTATTGAGATTTACGAATACCATGGATCCAACATTATATTCAAAGAGCCTTCGTTCACTAGTTTTGTAGATATGCCTATGCTATATATTAGGTATATCAAATATCAAAGCCAATTTGATTCCTTCGCTCATAAAGAGTTAAATGTATAGTAAATTTATAAAACTAACGTAAAGTATATGTTTAACGGTAACTTCGGATGCTTATCTCCGGGTTAAGTCTAAATAATGTTACAGTTTACCATAAGTGCGTTAAGTCTATAGGAGATCAAAAATTTTCCAACGGGAAGAGACTTCGAGATATTTTTTTATTTTATTGCTTACATGTGTGGACGAGCTCACAGTCCACCTGGTGTTAAGTGGTTACTGGAACCCATAGACATCTACAACGTAAATGCGCCACCCACTTTGAGACATAAGTTTTAAGGTCTCAAGTATAGTTACAGCGGCTGTCCCACCTTTCAAACCGAAACGCATTACTGCTTCACGGCAGAAATAAGCAGGGTGGTGGTACCTACCCGCGCGGACTCTCAAGTGATCCTACCACCAGTAAATATGCCTTAAATATGCCTATGTTTTCTTCGATCTTCACGATTCTTGGACATAATCAAAACTGATTGTACGATTTAATCTGTAATTAAGTTTCAACACCTTAGTCTATCGTGACCATTAAAATTCCGAAGCACTCGACACATCGGAAACAATAAAGTGAAAATTATAAACGGGAGATTAATCCTATACAGTAGTTTTAATTGATATGGAATATAGTTCAAAAATACGTGATTCACGTTGGATATTCCACCGCTCTTGCTAAGGCAGATGTTAGCAAAGTCTAACTCTAACAAGCAACTCAGACCGAATTAATATCAGCTCATAACACTACCTATTGATTTTCAGTAAAACGGATAATATATTCATCAGTAAACACAAAGTATAATCTTATTCCAATTCACACTTTCCTTAAACGATAAAAATTCTATCAGTGTTTTTTATTCTAGGCTATGAATAATTCTAATGCATCAACAGATCAGGAAAAATAAATTAATACTTTATCACACCTTCCTCTTTGGAGACTATTTATTATTTTAAGAGGCTCTCGTTTGACTCACGAGGGTTTTCCATCAAGGATCTTGTTTCCAAACTAGTATTTCCTGTAGAGACTACATAAATAAAAACACAAAACCACAAAACGTCATAACATTGGACTAATATCATACATATAGAACTACTTAGATCAGATTAAAACTATTTTTAAATTAATAAGCACTATAAATACTATCGGAGACTATACCTATGCAACATGAATACTGCCAGTCACCTTGAAATATGAGTTCTAAACTGAAACGCATTACTGTTTCACGGCAAAAATAGACTAGGTGGTGGTACCTATTCGTGCGGACTCATAAAACCTCCTACTACTAGTAATTACGCAAATTATAATTTTACGGATTTTCATATCAAATATTTGTTTAATTTTTATAAGAAAACTACAATATGATTTTTCCGTAAAGCATAATTAGTATAGGGGCGCCATCTAGTATCAGGCAAATGCGACTGCTTCATAGCATATAATATTAAGAATATCGAGAAACATTCACAATACGGCCTCTAAATAAATTATATGGTACGGATTGGTATTCTAATCCCGCCTGTTTTAGTCACGAAGCAAAAACTCGTTCCGATTTGAAGGGTAGGATAGCCGTAAATCTAATACAGTTAAAACTTTGATCTCATAGCGGACAAAGCATTTGATATGTGTCCATGGGCAAATACGACGGGAGCTTCGTCTGCGCATTTGCATTAATTAAAAGGGAAAGAACGATATTTATTGCAAATGCGGAAATACGTAGGGATATGTTTGAAACTGGAAGCTATCTACTACGTTATAAGAAACTGTACGGCTTGCTCCGTACATGACCTCATCTAAGACTGCCTTTCACTCAATACAAAGCAGTAAAACAAAACGCATGACCATTGCGGTTCACTAGTCTCACACCGAACACAACATTTTCTCTGCACCGCGAATTTTGCTCACGTTATTTTTCAGGACTTTTTTTTGTTTTTTTTTACGTAGCAGCGATCGGCAAATTGAGTTTCCGGCTCTTCTAATGGAAGCAATATCTCCTTAGACAGCAGACCATAAACACTGCTGTCTATGTTGAAACAAAATTAAGATAGAACTATCTATTGCTTTAATATAGGCAGAATATTGTATTTTCTTCGTTTTTCGCGAATGGTAGAGGCAATTACACGCGTTGAATATTCGAAATCTGGAAAATAATAAAAATATAATGTCATCAAAAGGCAAGCTTAAACCATAAAAGTTAATTTAATTTTTGGAAGAATAGTTGTACTACATACCTTAACTTTTACCTTTTTTGTTTGTTTCCTACCTAACACCTAACACGAACCCTAGTAAGAGAGAATCGCAGAATCGACCACTGGATCGGAAACGCGACCCACTGAGAAGATCCGGAGAAGATCAGTGGGCTGTGTCTGAGGGTAAATTTACTCGTCGAGCCCTTCGTCGCAAGCGACGGGTTCGACAAGAACGATGACCGGTACTTTTACTACATTTAAATGTTTGTTGGTTTCAAATATTCGAAAAATGCTATTCAATAACAATATAAAAAAAAATCCTTGTCTATGAAATATCAAGTAATAGGTACATACTCGAAGTATTTCCTATTTACATAAAATTCAAAAAGGTCTTTGTAATGCTAAACCAGTTCCCATTTCGGTTCAACAAGATCGCATCTTAGAAGATTACTTTGAACTGGCGATTTAGTTTTTACAGTAAATGTCAATGAACCCTGTGTAAACCGAGTACACTCGCACATCATTGTTACTATTATTGTTAGATATTTAGGGTTTATTTTTCTTCAAATAATCCAGATGATAATTATCTTATTATATATAATTCTTTTATCCGTGTGCATGTTTGTGAACTCCTCCTAAACGGCTTGATCATATATTTTTTGAGCTTATTCTTGTGGATTCAAGAATGGTTTAGATTTACAAATCGGTCTACTGTAAAGAAAAAATAATTAATATTTTACAGGTTTTAAAAAGATGAAATTTTTGTATTTAAGACGTGTGTACAAGACAACGTCTACCGGGTTCGCTAACAGACTGGATAAGATTAAATTAAACCCAAAAAATATTATGAAACAATTTAACTGGTTAAATATTCTCTCATTTTCAAAATTAGTGGTATGATGCACTTGATAGATAAGTTTTACGTGATGACTGCAAATAATTGCAATGTACACACATGAAATTTGTTTTCTTTTTTTTTAAAACAAAATGTTAATACTTAAATAATAAGTTTTCGAAACTTCTTGTTTAGAAACATCATTTTTCAATAATTTTGTGTAAACAATAATTTTAATTTTAAAATACTTTTGTTATGTAATTTTACTTTTGGCATTTTAGTACTGTAGGCATTCAAATATACTCACAAATCCTACTCTACTTAACCCTCGAAAGAAGATCTGTCCATAGTACTCCATTTTATTTTGGATTTTAAGCGTGGACAAAGACATTTAGTACTATTAACAATAGACCAACATGAATCAAAAATTTATCATTCTGGTATAAAATGAGATTTTCTTCACATTATTTCTATATTATGTGTGATTATCGTTTGTCATATATCATCAAGTAATCCACATATATCGAGAAGTAAAAGGCTATTTGTTTTAAGTGGCATTTTTGCAACTTTGTACAAGAGCCATTTTAAGTTTAAAGTTTGAAAAAATATCATAACAAAAAAACTTCTTCAACTATTTGAATGGGGTTAACTTAATTGAAGTTCAATTAAAAACATCGGATTGTTGATGCTAATACCAATTAAAACGGACCTTTAATTACAAAGATGAATATCGCGTATTAAGCGAAATGTCGCTTAAACCAAACAGCCATTCAACCCTCGATTCTTCTTCTTCTTAGTCGAATACTTCATTGCTGAAAGTCGTATCCTTGAAAGCCCTTCGTGGCTCTTTGTACCCTCAGCTTCCATTTGCTTCGGTTTTCGGCTTCTCTCAGGGCGTTCGCAACAGAAAGTCCAGTGAGCGCAGTTATCTGATCCGACCAACGGTTTGGTGGCCGGCCGACGGGTCTTTTCCCTTCTACCTTGAACCTTCTGGTAGCAAATCGTCGACAGTCTCGTTTCTATACGAAGTTGCTCGAGGACAGATTTGTTTGTTCTCTCAACCCTCCATACGATAACTTAATGTATGTATAAAAACACTCAAACTTGTCAATGAAATACGTGTATTACACAAACTTACTGGCTTTCGTTCAAATATTTGGTAACCGACAATCGTGCTGAATTTCATGCTTCGTAAATACAAGTTATGGATTTCGTAACCGTCCACCCAATAAATTGACAATTGATAAATAAAACGATTGCAGTATTTGCCAAGCGTCAAGCCAAACTTTTGGACCAATCGATAAATAATTTGATGCTAATTAAAAGTTGTTGAACAGCTATCATCAGAATATAAATAGCAAGCGACCCGTTCGGGCTCAGCTCGGGTCTTTAACAAAAATTTCAGTGGTTTTTTTTTTTTTAATAAAATAACACTTATTGCGCCTTAACTATAATAGTTACACATATGCTGTCGCGACACTTTTTGTAAATAATAATGTGTTCTATAAAGTCGTAGTAGGTACATTATTTTATTCTCTCATCAATAGTTTTCGCAGGGCACGCGATGTAAAAAATATTTTAGGTAATTTTTTTACAGCTTGGGTCACATTATTGGAGTTTTAGAAAGGATCCGTAATTTTTTTCAAAAAAGATTATAGCCTATGTCACTAAGGAATAGTGTAGCTTCCAAACAGTGAAAGAATTTTTCAAATCGCTTCAGTAGTTTCGAAGCCTATTCAATACAAACAAACAAATCTTTCCTCTTTATAATATTAGTATATATTAGCTTGATTTTTTTTGTCATAGGCCTAATCATCTAAGCGTAGAACGAACATACCCTAACTTTCTTGTTTAATTTCCTAGTCGTATGAAAGAGCTCACGCCCCACCTGATGTTAAGTGGTTAACGGAGCCCATAGATATATCACAACGTAAATACCTTCGTACATCTTCAGAATTAATATTATTAGTATATTATTATAATTAATTTTATTATATAATATTTAGGGGTACGCAGCGGCTTGGCTCTGTCCCTGGCGTTGCTGAAGTCCATGGGCGACGGTAGCCACTCACCATCAGGTGGGCCGTAT
This sequence comes from Bombyx mori, assembly GCF_030269925.1. Taxonomy (NCBI): domain Eukaryota; kingdom Metazoa; phylum Arthropoda; class Insecta; order Lepidoptera; family Bombycidae; genus Bombyx; species Bombyx mori. The sequence goes on from NC_085121.1 coordinate 13,652,229, forward strand.
GCTCGTCTGCCTACAAGGGCAATAAAATAATAATAATAACTAAGTTTCAATAGCTAATTACGCAAATTATAATTTAAGCGGGTTTGATTTTTATTACACGATGTTATTCCTTTATCGTTGAGCATAGATTAAGCAAATATGTATTTCAATAAAAAAAATTGGTACCCGTCTGTAGGATGTAAACACTTGCATGTTCGCATCGCTATAAACGAGTGAGTATACGAAAGTCTTATTCTTTAGACGATCAAAACTTCAAATCCACTGCTAAATATATTAGTTACCAAACTTGATATGCGTAGATATTGTACAAGTTCAAGAATCTATCCAAGAATATATCGAGGAGTGAAAGACTATTTGGTTTAAAAGACATTTTCGCAACTTTACAGGAGAGCCATTTAAAGTTTAAAATTAGGAAAAAAAACAAAAAAAAAACGTGTGGCACTCGGGAACTGCCGCGGTAAAGCTATTGCATAGCATTTTTTATCAACTTATGCAATTATAATTAGACAATGATAATTTAATATTAAAATAATAATAAAACAAGACCACGCTATATTAAACATTAATAAAAGCAAAACCTTAACTGTCCCCTTCACACTCACAAGCTAGACCGCGCAAGAGAAAGGGCAGACTTTTCATGATGCGCATGCAGTGTGACGTCACGCCACGCGCTTATTCACAAACACTACACAAGCGCAACGTGTGAATGTGTTGAACGCGAGGTACATGGTAGGCGGAGTGAGGGGAGTAAATTTTTTTTCGTTACGGAATTTCATGATTCGGTCGCCGCGCTCAAGGCCCGCGATAAAAGCTATGCAATAGCTTAAAAATACCAATGCTAATACCAAACAAAACGCACCTTTAATTACAAAGATAAATGTCGCGTATTAAGCGAAATATGTCGTTATTACTTGTATCGTATTAGTATAAACTAGACTTCACCCTGTTACTTACAATTGCTGTGTAAACAATATTAATTCTCTTTGTTTTGTCTCTATCGATCTTTTCAGCAATTGACTGTCAATGAAAGAGATAGAACACGAAACGAGTATTCCTTAAATGAAAATTGCATAAACAAACGTACGTACAATACATACGTAACGCTATAGATGTTGCGTGCTGCATCGTGAAAGTGCAATGTATTTCGAATGTAATCAACTAACTGTAATTGATTTAAGCAAAATCATTTCCTTTGTTTCACGATGTTTTTTTTGTTCGCACGTTGTTTTATCCCTATCTACGATCTTAGCTAAGCCTTATTCATTGACAACTCAAAAAAAAAACTGCATAGATAAAGTTGAAGATACCCGGTGGTATCTAGTAGATAGAGGACGGTGACCGGTGCTTGAGGTACCTAAAAGTACAGTTAATGGATCGGGAAGATCCGTAATGACGTGTTTAGGGCAACGTCGACTGTTTACCATTCGGTCCACAGGATCGGGTATGAATATTCGTTGTGTCACCCATGCTCGTATAAATTTAAGTCAATACCAATGAAATGTTAATTTACCAAAAAGTAAGAACTTATTACGTGAATTAGAGGAACTAAAAATTGTACCCAACGCAAAGAAATAAATTTATATGTAGCTTTATAATCACCACGTTTTATCTATAAATAGGTGCATCGATTTCTAAATCCCTTACCGTAGACAATGAAACATGAATTTCTATTCTAAAATACTCTCTTGACTAAGCCTTTCGTTTTCAGCTAAATATTTACAGACGGTTGTTTAGGATTGAGATCATCCTATACAAAAATATTATTGTTGATATTATTGCTTTCTTGTGCTCGTAAGTGTGTTATAGTCCTATTGTTCACACGTCAGTAACAAATCTTAACCGACGACATTACTGAGTGTATTATCATAAAATATGTACCTGTGATAGTGAGAATATATTTTCGTTTTAAAAAAAAACTGTGAGACATCACTACTATTAACAGACAGACTGATATTACAGACTTGTCGGAAATCTGTTTACAATACTTCAGATTTCGATATGATTTTAATCGATTCATACGGTTAATCAATTTTGTTACATCGAATAATTTATTTTTCGTCGTATTGCAAAATGCCCGGTGGCGGTAATCTGATAAGCCATGAAAGATACAGAAAAAAACCCCGGACACCACGACCTGGAAACGCGCGGTATACTATCAAATCCTTAGTGCTAGAACCACACAGAAAGCAAAAAAAATATACACGTCAAATGAGGTGAGAAAATAATGGATAAGTAGTGAATAATTCATCCCCAAAAATATTGTGCAACATTGAGTTGTTTTTTTTGCGATACTCGTTTTTTGTAAAGAAAATTGTGACAGATTGACGAAATATATCCCCTTGAACTGTTAATTAACATAGCATAACAAGGCTCTCTTCCTGGAAAATCTCTCCATTCCAAAAACGGTAACTTCGCCTTCAAGGATGGGCAGCGGCTTGGCCGTACACTCGTATGCCTACTAAGGCAATAAAAAGAACAATAATGATGTATTGTAGACAAAAGGTGGAACTCCAATTTTTCGACTTCTTGTGTGTCTCCAGCTACACTTGTCACAGCCATATTAAATACTCACTCGGTACTTTCGATGGGAATATCGAATTTTTACGTTACTTAGGGATAATTACAAGGGATACAATTTTATTTTAGCTGTGGCGGGTAGCCATCATACAACGCAAGATATTTGACAGATGCCTGAATCTCGCTTACGACATTTTGAAGATAAGCAACATTCGGACCGTCGCGTCGGTCTACCGAGCAAATATCACCCGCTCGGTGGAAGATCTTTCCATTCGTCGTAAACCTACCAACTATTATTAAATAACATAATATTAAATACCAGTTGAATTAAGCATAGATAGGTATATAATATTCGTCAAAATCGTATTGTTGTTCATATCAATTGAATAGAAAAATCGTGATCCAGCGATGTCACGCGAGCCGGTCGAAACGTTTTCGATTTTTCAGAGAGTTACGTAACATTCGAGATGCCTAGCTTTTGTCAGCACGACAACAACGCGGTTACAATGTACTATACTGAGACCTTAGAACTGATATCTCAAGGTGGGTAGCGCAATTACATTTTTTTTTTTATTGCTTATATGTGTGGACGATCTCACAGCCCACCTGGTGTTAAGTGGTTACTGGAGCCCATAGACATCTACAACGTAAATGCGCCACCTACCTTGAGATATAAGTTCTAAGGTCTCAGTATAGTTACAACGACTACACCACCCTTCGAACCGAAACGCATTACTGCTTCACGGCGGAAATAGGCGGGGTGGTGGTACCTACCCGTGCGGACTCCCAAGAGGTCCTACCACCAGTAAGTTACGTCGTAGATGTCTATGGCCTCCAATAACCACTTAACACCAGGTGGGCTGTGAGCTCGTCCACCCATCTAAGCAAAAAAAACAACAACTATGATATACATTGTTAGTGACATATTTGACGTTTCATCATCATTATCTCAGCCTATAGCTGTCCACTGTTGAACATAGGCAGACGCCAATCGATCTCCAGTGTCTCATCGTTCCATCTGGTAGGCGGACGTCCCACACTGTACTTGCCAGTACGTGGTCTCCATTCAAAGATCTTTCTGACCCATCAGCCTTCCGACCTTCGCGCTATGTGGCCTGCCTGCTGCCACTTCAGCTTGCTAATCCTATATTTGCATGTAAACAATTGTTTCTCTTCCAATGCAGCGTAACTATAGTACTCAAAACAAAAGATAAATGAGGAGCAATGACACAAAGACTTAACTTCTTAATCTTTGATATTTGAGTCGTCTATTATCAAAGGTGGCAATCTGTGCATTTGGCCAAAAAAATGTTATTGATATGTCAATACAGATTGATTTGAATATAATCGTCTCCTTCAAAGAATACGGTTCAAAACCTGCATTAAATTAAAGTTAATAGTTAACCTGTTATTTATCTAAGATGTCGTTCCGAAGAGTTTTGTGACTGCCAATGGAATACAAAGTCAATAATTCGTTTTTCTGATTTACCAATAATTGTCCAAAAGTCAGATTGCCGGCTTTGATAATAGTCGACTCATTTAACCATCAAATTTACCATAAGCCATTACGTGCCTTATTTTTCTACAGAAACAAAATATTAAGCTGTCGTTTTAAGCATTAAATATGTTCAAACAAGCAAAAACATTCATTGAAAATTGATGAATATATCTCATAGTTTTTTGTTCGACTTGGCAGATAGATACAAGCATTTTTATTGTGAGCGGATACAGCGAAACCGATATGCTACATTACCTGTGTCTCGATTTTATTTGAAAAACTTGACATCTTTGAATATTTAAAAGGAACTATTGAAATTACAACAACAAGAGAACATAGCTCTTTACGTCCGTGAGATTTCATGATATTTATAAGTTAAGAAACAATAACATTATGAAAATTTCACAACAAAAAGACAGAGAACACGCGCCAGGCATAGTTGGTTAAGCTATAAGATTAGTATAATGATCTTACACATCACGTATATTTAACATCCATATCCGTCTCGCGCATACCGATGAATACGAGTCAACGGAAGGAGTCGCCGGAGGCCTATCTTAAAAGACACGATAAAATAACAAAAGCAGAAAATAGTAGCTAAATGTAAAAAATGTTTTTCTAAATTCATTTTTTTGGATGCAACAATAGGCTTTAAGCAAAAAATATATTTAAAACTAGCTGACCCGGCAGACTTCGTTGTGCCTTAATCGATAAATAAAAGACCTAAGCTATTGTATAAAATAAACTTTAAAACAAACAAAAGGAATCTGTGCGACGGAGGACACATCAAAGGAAAAACAAAATTGTTATTTTTGTTTAATTCCGAGCATTTTCATATATGTATATCTTCTACCTTTTTGACCCTTCTCTGGACTTCGACAAATAATTTAAGACCAAAATTAGCCAAATCGGTCCAGCCGTTCTCGAGTTTTAGCGAGGCTAACGAACAGCAATTCATTTTTTTATATATTTATTATAAAATAATATATTTGTCGACCGTGAAGATTCATTCTAATTTTGCCGAATCCTTTCAATTCTATTTTAGGCATTACAAAGTATTCACTTTTATGTTGATTTCGTTACTTGTTTACATGTTATACTGTTTCTTATTTCAGATGCCTATCCGCTCCAAAAGTGATGGATAGCCACAGCAGATCGGCGTCGCCTCGCGACAGGCCGCAGCAGAGGCCGCCTTCGCCGCCCTCCCCACACGGCTACGACAACAAAGTCTTCCAGCACGACGAATCCGATCCAAACCACAACGACTCCTTCGCGTCCAACGGCGCGCAACAGAACCAACTCAACGGAGACACAAAAACATTAGAGGCCGTCAATTTAGAATTGTTGAATTTAGCACCGAAGAATGGTAATGCGAAAAAGAAGGATGTGGAGATAGATATGAACGGCACGAACCCGTACGATGAATACTTCGTGCCCGTCAACGAACACAGGAAGTTTATGAGGTTTGTAGTACTTTAAATACATTAACGATCTTGTAGGTAATCTAGAGGGACAAAGAGAGATGGTATGCTTGATAGTGCGCCAATCTATACTTAATATAATATTATAAAGAGGAAAGATTTGTTTGTTTGTTTGTTTCGAATAGGCTCCGAAACTACTGGACCGATTTGAAAAATTCTTTTTCCATTAGAAGCCGACATTCTCCCTGATGAACATAGGCTACTTTTTTTTTTTTTTTTTTGTTTCATGTGTGTTTTAATGTTTCCGAAGCGAAGCGAGGGCGGGTCGCTAGTATAAAATAAACACAAAGGCAAACCATTGAACACAAAAGTACAAAAGGCGGTGTTATCGCTAAGAGAGATCTTTTCCAGACATGTATCAGATAGACAAGAATCATCGAAGGAAATAAATTAACTGCCGCGTACTTATCAATTGAAAAAAGAATATATATATATATGCATCAATAACATAATGATAATGCTACTTTACACATATAAAAAAAACAATAACGTTTCATTTTTCTCAAAAATCGGCGCGTACCGAACGCAAAAGCATAAAGCTTACCGATTCAAGTAAAAAATTCGCATTTGATAGTTACCTAATATGCGTGATAGCTGATAGCGTTTATTTACTTTTCTAGCGTCATTTTAACGAAATCAATGTGTGGTAGTCGTTGGTAAACACTTTTTTCAGATTAGTATCTGCACTGGATATTATACACTGTACGTCTTATTCATTAAGTCTGTCCACTTCACTTTGTGCTTTTCATATCAGAAATCACCCGTGCTCACTGACTCAATTTTAAACAAAAAAAGAATATTAAAAATTATGCGCCCAATATATTTTTTATAGTCTTAATGCGAATAATAAATTTTCAGATTGATAAACTGTTATCAAACTCTGCATATTTCAAATAAATGTGCTCCATCACAATTATCGATAGATGCAATGCAAACAATGGCTGATTGTTACTTCGTATTGATTCGACGCACATACGTTATAGAACATGTATGAATATGTAAACTCAACTTAATGCTGAACTATATATCTATTTAATTTACGCAATCAATCATACTTAATTTCATTAATCATGGTTCACAAGTCATCATCATTCTCCTGCCCTTTTCCCAGTCACCTGATGTCGGCGCAACATGTTTTCTCCTTCCATACTCCTCTATCATATACCATTTATTCGCTCACTCCCCTCTTACCCATACCGTCTTTCTCGCAATCCATCCAGTTCTTCTTAGGTCTACCTCTTCCTCTATATTCTTCCACATTCATATTCATCATTAAGACTCTTACCAACCTCATTTTCATTTCGTCTCATCACATGTCTATACCATCCCAAACGCGCACTTCTCAACTTCTCTGTCACAAATGCCACTTTCAGACTTCCTCTAACACATTCATCAATCATGGTTCACAAGTCCCTGTTTGCAAATGAAATAGAAATAGGCACCGTGAATCCGAGTTAATAGCAAAAGTTTGGTCACTTTTTACTTTTTTATAAACCACAAATGTTGCTCCTAATGATATTATGTTATTAATTGATACCGAAAAGCTAAACCAGAACATAAGAGAGTGACTATGTAACTGAATTCACACGATCCTTTTGAAGGCAATTTTTTTAGAAAAATCCTCTACCTTTTATTAGTATACTAGATTTTATCTTAATTCATGTAAAAGTTATAGTCATGACTTATCAAGAAAATTATAAAAAACGTCAAAAAGTACCCACTTTTCGATTTGGTCTTGGTGTTTTAATAGTTTATTTTTATTTTTTTATTATAGATTTCCGAATTACTTTACCCAATCTATTTGCTTTGTTTCCCCAATGAAAACATAATTCTCGTAGAATTGAAAGCAGTAAAGCAACATACCATGGTTATCGCTACTTCTGATACATACATTAACTGCACATTGAAATAACTATATATATATATATATTTAATTCGTCTTCTGTCGAATCACTAGTCTCGTGACGACGACAGACAAAGTGATTGCTGAAAAATTTTTTAGACAAGATCAAACCGAAGCGAACAGCAACTCAATTCGTGACGAGGAATAGTATATTATCATTCAGTTAGATTGAAATCGGACAAAATTAAATACAACGCGTGTTAGGAGTTAATACTTTCGTCATATTTTTGTCGTGAAGGATCGAAACTTCATTGAACATCAAATTAATAAAAAAAAGCATTTTAAAGAAATCTCTTGAAAACACACACACAAAATTTAATCCCGGGAAGTTTAATTGGATATAGAACCATTATTAAAAAACAGAGGATGCAAAACAAAAACAAACTTTCGATCAGCTTGATAAAAAGTTTCTATATTGTACCTTTGTATTCAAACAAACTGACTAATTTCAAACACTTAGAACATAATCAACACGATATATATTTAACTAATCCGCACCATGACAGAGCAATCGGTCACAGGCCCGTATTTCCGCATCGCTAACACCCGTTCTCGTTATGTCCTTGAGACAAACTTCGACTGTGAAATCGAAAAATCGTTTGTCGTTTAAACTCCATGAAACTTCAGCCACAATACTTGGATTCGCTTCACAGAATTCTAGAAAAAGTTTCCATTAAATATTATGCGGTAGCACGTAGGAAAGGAATTAAAGAATAATACTAACTAGAGGTCCCGCAGTAGTCGAAATTCGACTATAATTAATTGGAATTGAAAGTTTGTACACTATTATGATTGTATTTTATACTTCTATAATCACAAATTTCGCCAAGACTACACTATAAAAAATATAAATTTAGACAAACAATATTTAATCTATTCTTAATTTGATCACAGACGCTAAGAACAAAAGTTTGACAATAAATAGTATGCGTGCATGTGTGCGTCAAATATCTGGTATGTAGTGTGTGTAATGTCTTCTTTATTGATTTAATGTATCTTTTAGGCATTATTTAAAATAAAAAAATTAGTATTGTGCACTTCTTCTCTATATTCTCTATAAGTGTGAGAAATTTCATACTCCTCCGTCCGCGCAATTTTCGTAAAAAGGGATTCAAAGTTTTTGCTTCACGTATTAATATATAGATTTGTGACACTAGGGTTATTATCACCTATTTCCTTACTTAGCTCCCCAATTTCTATTGCAGTGGTAGCCAACACCGTCCAAATAGATATTTCAAGATATTTGCTACACACGAACGCGATTGTTTTATTTATTTGCTTCCATTAATCGACATACTTTACACAAGTTTTCGGTACAACTCAACCTAAATGTCGCAAGCCTTTTTGCAGTTGCAATTGTACGCTGTCATATCTGTTTACGTCCACGAACAACAGAAGAAGAGAGTTATCGAGAGTCGACCGTTCTCGAGAGATCGATATAGAGTGGGGGCTAATTTATTAGCTTATCTATGCTAATATCGTTCAAACTATTCGATAAACACGAGTTTCACCTATTATCTTTAATAACTTCGTGAACATGAAACTGAAGGGTAATCATTACAAATACCAGCTATTAATTAATTTAATGATCATTACAACGAACGTTTTCACATCCGACGTGAACTGCTATTTCACGCGTTTTCATGGTTACTGTTAGAAATTGCATAAGTTCTTGTTCCGCTGACTTTTATAAGGGCAGAACCCAAATAATGTGTAATTCGATTAGATTATCAGTTTTACTGTTACCGGAAGAAGAGAATCCCATCTGTCGGAAATCGGAAGAACAAAACATAGTGATACTCCTCTATGATTTCTCTTGGTACTCGATGTTTAATCGTTTTTCAGCCAGTCACGATTAACGATTGTAAGATCTCGATTTGCTTCGCGAGTCGATAGGTCGATGATCGCGAATTAGAAACATTTAAAAAAACGAACTTGCATCACAACAATCGTCGTACGAATCGATTGACTCTGAATAATCGATAAATAACTCGATTGTTGAGTTGGAACGTTTACTCATTCTCGGAATCGTAAATTAATCGTTTTCTTAGAAATTATTCTATCTACATACATTATTCAATCAATCGATGAACAAAGAGTCCAATATCTGTCGCGAAAGATCGATACAAAACATTTAGAATATTTTTAAACTTAACTACCAAATTCCTACTATAAGTCGTAAAGTACAGCCACCCCCACCTGTCCACGTATAAATCACTTAAACAACCTTGTTGTCCTTGACCTTGAATAGCTCGCATAATACATTTAAATTTGGTATCGGTTTTATGTACGACACATTTTGTTAGACCGCCGTTGAATTAGAAATTAGCGCCACATACCAATGAAATGCTCACCGTGTAAACTTCACATTATGTCATCGACATTATGATTAAACCTACGAATATTATTCGTAGCATTAAACAAACTGTGTCTGAAGTTAGGTATCGTCATCATTCTATGAGTTAATACCAAAATGGATCGGGAGGTCATCTGCCTCATATAAGTCAAAGAAACATAATTACTGGTAGAATAGGTGGACAATATACCATCACCACGATCTAACCTATTTTTACCACGAAGGAGTCGTGCTTTCTAGCTTGGAGTTTGGGACAACTTACTTAATTCCAATAAACTAGAAAAAATGGCAGGAATTGACGAGTAAAGTTAAAAATAAACTCAAGAAGCTATTTTCATTCTAGAACAAGTTAACGGATCTAATCATGCGACATGTAACTCCGCACGGATAGGTACCACCACCCTGCCTATGTCTGCCGTGAAGCAGTAATGTGTTTCGGTTTGAAGGGCGGGGCAGCCGTTGTAACTATACTTGAGACCTTAGAACTAATATCTCAAGGTGGGTGGCGCATTTACGTCGTAGATGTCTATGGGCTCCAGTAACCACTTAACACCAGGTGGGCTGTGAGCTCGTCCATCCATGTAAGCAACAACAAAAAAAATGTGACCTCACATGCGTCAATTTTAATCTTTACTAGCTGACCCGGCAGACTTCGTAGTGCCTCAATCGATAAATAAAAGACCTAAGCTTTTCATCGCATGGACACATCAAAGGGAAAACAAAATTGTTATTTTTATTTAATTCCGAGCATTTTCATCTTTATCTACCTTTTTAACTTTCTCTGGACTTCCACAAATAATTCAAGACCAAAATTAGCCAAATCGGTCCAGCCGTTCTCGAGTTTTAGCGAGACTAACGAACAGCAATTCATTTTTATATATATAGATATAAACGAGACAAGTAAACTTTAAGCGTAACATTTCATTTGATTAACACTTTATTTTTACGTCATTTTTCATTTGGTTTTTTCTTTCTTTTAATTAGATCTGAACTATGTTACTATTCAGACTTTTGATTAAAATAATGAGTTTGAATAGTTTGCATAGAATGCATCACATGGTAAATGAATCTACAGAAATCGGTCATAAATATAAAAATAACAACACCGACAAAATGGGTACTTTATTAACACATACTTAAGCTCAAAACCTTTTTTTCTATCCAATACTGTACATTTTATCAAGGTATTCACTGATAATGACTAAAATCCGGCAAAGAAAACGTTATTTTTTTACGCGGCTTCTAAAAACAAACAATATTACAAACAAGAATTAAATCCCTACGAGCATATTGCGTAAGTCAATTGACGTCCAAGATAATGACGTCCTGAAATTCTTCCGCAAACGTTTTCTCATTGTTTAAGCTAAGCAATTATTAAAAAAAAACAATTAAGACTTCCACAAAGGAAACAAATAAGGAAATAATGAGTAATGAGATATATCCTGTGGCGTTAAAACTAAAATTTTGCTGATTTTTTTATTTATTCGTATTAGTTGGGTTGCCTAAACTTTATATGGGTTATATTATCGTCTCACTGACATCTAATATAAGGGCCAGTGGTGACTTTACTTATTTTCTAACGTTTACAATAGTTTACATGTACCATTGCTGTTAAAGTTTACGTAAGTACATTAACAGAATTATATCATTTGAAAATCGTGGTTATTTTACGGTCCGTATAAAACCAATATTTGAATATCAAATTATTTAAAAATCTACGCTTCAAAACCAATAGCTTAATCAACTTGATGCAGTAAAAACACTTTTCTGTATGTTTCAATATTATTATTTTCAGAGTACTGTCAAAAGAGACCGTGGAAGACACTGACTTTTAACTGTGCTACTTACTAATGATTCAAAAGGAATACCAATAACAAACACATTTCAGGGGCAGACCGATAACATATCCCTCATTAATTCTTAATCTGTATTATCTGCTCATTAATGCGATTTATATAATTCCGATACTGGATAGAGCGTGTCCGTTACACTATCTGATCAAAACAATGCAAATATTTAAGCCACTCTTTTTTATATAGATAAACCGCTAATAGGCTGTTTGTGAGCTGTGATCTTAATTACTGACCACTTATTTCCTGTTAGGGAACTCAGGCTCACGGCTTAACCGTTGTTAAGTCATTAAAGGGCCCAAATATGTATGCAAAGCAATGAACACAACCGCCCACATTAGATGTACCTAATCTATATAAAACATACTTTTAATCTGTTGTGTAAAATATAGAAATAATCTTAAATACATTCTCAGAAAAACAAATAAATACTTGAATTATTTCCTGAACTCATCAGTCGATATTTGAACATTTAATATTTAAAAAAATCCATTAACGAGCTGTGAACATCAATGAGCTTTCTCGAATTTCAAATTAAGTCGAAGAAAAACATTTACGTGTTACACAAGCGTACATTGTCTGAAATCCGACAGAGTTTTCAATGAGTCGACACCTCCTGTCCAAAACACAAAACTAGTATAACTTTTTCTAGAAAGCTGTTACATATTCAATAGCACGGACAATGCCCGCGGGCTGGTACTTGAAGACGGGCACAATAGGAGTACGGTCCACGTGAATAACTGAACGTTTCACTAAGACTAGCTCATATTATCGAATAACATTACACTTTTCGTTCGAAACTAATGAATGTGACGTATCTGCACTGATATACGAAAACATAGAGTTATTTCTTACCTAATCATTGGTAAGGGGTTATTACTTTTTTATGTTTGAAGGGTTAGTGGTGGCCATTCTAGTTTCACCAGGACAGGTGGGCGAGCAGAGGCTCAGCCAGGAGAGGTGGTATTTGCTAACAGCTGCCCGAGCGCCTCCAAAGAAGACCTAACAACTCAAAAGCAGCTGCTTCGCGAATGAATCTACTACCGGATCGGAAACGCGACCCGCTGAGAAAAATCCGGCGAGGAGCTCAGCGGGCTGATGAATGGATTAGGTTACAAGTTGAACTCTTTGCCGAGTTCGACGAGTACGGTTACTAGGGCCCCTAAGCCTGCTCCTAGTGTAAGAGCTGAAGGCGTCTAATGCAACAAGGGTTATTACAAATACGAGCGGTTTGGTAGATAAGCTCATGGGGCTCATCTTTAGGGATTTGCGTTAGCTTGCTTTTAACACTTTTTTTTATTAGTAAGAGTAGTCCTTCGTTGAACCGACCACCACCGAATCGGAATCACGACACACTGAGAAGATCCAGCGAGAAACTCAGTGGGTTCTGTCTACGGGCTAGATTGCACTGATTGTAAAACAAATACATTTACTATAGACAATAGCAGCTGTTCACAATGTTAAAAAATTGTCTACTATATACAAGACAATTTTTCAAAAATAAAAGCATATGCTCGGATACAGTATAGTCATTTGATAAACGAAATACAACTTCGAATGCCGTACTAATTGTACTCTATGGCACGAGTACCTACGTTTTTAATATCAGTGCGCTTAGTGTGAGTTTATTAACTTCTCGATCGCGTTAACTCAAATTTGTATGGAGTTGGAACAGCTTACCTTCGTTGGCCGCTAGGGGCGCTGTTCCAACTCCATACAAATTTGCACACAAATGGCTCGTGACTCGATCTACGCAGCGTCGCCAATAAAACAATTTCTAATCACGAACAGCGCACTGAATGATATTATTAAATAATAAGGGTATCCCAAGAACGATATGCTATCAAAATATGATGCTATCGTTGTCCCGCTATCAGCTACGTGCAAAAATGTTGTCCTACCGTCCTTAAAGTTGGTGATAAGCAAAGATTAAAGAGTATTAAGATATAAATAAATCTGCAATTTATATCACCACGCGGAACGAAAGGAAAATACAAAGTAAATAATAATTTTTTTTTTTTTAAATTCTTTTGCGATAAATTCAGAAACTACGAGACGTATAGACAATATGTCTCACTGTTTTTAGAATGTTTTGTCAGAGTCCTCAAATTGGAATACATACCACATTCTTGGTGATGATCAAAGTGATGATGCATCGGGATTCCCGATCCATTAACGGTGCTTTTAGATACCACAAGCACCGGTCACCCTCCTTGTCGAACCCGTCGCTTGCGACGAAGGGCTCGACGAGCGAATTAACGCATAGACACAGCCCACTGAGTTTCTCGCCGGATCTTCTCTGTGGGTTGCGTTTCCGATCCGGTGGTAGATTCTACGAAGCGCTGCTCTTGCTGGGGCCAGTGTTAGCAACACTCCCGGTTTGAGCCCCGTGAGTTCACCTACACGTCAATAGCTGAAATAGCCTCTCAAGGCTATCAGCATAGGTAGGAAAAAAGAAAAAATAAGAAGCATCGAAATTGAAAGCTAGTATCATCGCTATTTCAAAGCAGTTGAATGAACGTTCGATGCTGCAATGGTTCCACCTGAAATTAGCATCAAACGATTCGCGAGTTTCTCTGTCCAATTAGACCAATACCAAATAAAACTCACCTGTTAATCTGTAATCTGTAAAATGTTTAGTTTTGGTATAACTATATTATTAACTAGTGAAAAGAATAGATCTTTATTTAGACAACGGGACAACAATCTATATAAATAAAAATGAATAGCTGTTCGTTAGTCTCGCTGAAACTCGAGAACGGCTGGACCGATTTGGCTAATTTTGGTCCTTCATTATTTGTTGAAGTCCAGAGAAGGTTTAAAAGGAAGACAAATATGAAAATTGGAATTAAATAAAGTTTAGGTCTTTTATTTATCGCTTGAGGCACTACGAAGTCTGCCGGGTCAGCTAGTATATAATAGATATAGGAAGAAAATATGAACACACTCTCATAGGAAAAGAAATATTTTTCTAATGGTATCATTCTTTAATTTTATATACCTTATACGATATTATTATCAGAGCAAATGGTCAAACGAGTTCACAGCTTTCGACCTGATTTGAAACGGTTACCGGAATCCAGGTACAGAATAGATTGTAAGGCTATTTTCCGCCTTTAAACTGATATTGTTTTTTGCTTAGATACGTGGACGAGCGCACAGCCCACCTGGTGTTAAGTGGTTACTGGAGCCCATAGACATATACAAAGTAAATGCGCCACCCACCTTGAGATATAAGTTCTAAGGTCTCAGTATAGTTACAACGGCTGCCCCACCCTTCAACCCGAAATGCATTACTGCTTCACGGCAGAAATAGGCAGGGTGGTGGTACCTACGCGTGCGGACTCAGAAGAAGCCAGTATCGAGCGATGCTACTGTGCCAGAGTTCGAATCTCGCAGTCAAGTAGCAATTCCTTTAACAAAATACATATTATGTTCAGTAAAAACTCTTCATTCCCAGGGTATATGCTCCGTAAACATGCCGCGCATACAGAACCCGTTAATGTGGAATGATAATTTACATATATGGGATATTCGGTCGGATATTGGAATCCGGCATATTAGAATCCTTCATCAATGTGTATGTACCGGTGTACTGATTAGATGCGCGAATAGTGAAAACGCAAATGAAGAAAGCGCGAATAAGGAGCTTCTACTGCACTTAGCTCGTGTTCACAAATAGTTTATTATATGAAGAAGAAATAACATCATGTAATAAAAAACAAAACTGTCAAACAAAATAATAATTTTCGTAAATGCTGATAGAAGTTTTTTTTTTCGTGATAGAATGTAAAGGCTTCTCGGTAATAAGGGCCTTCGTTTAGATTGAGGTTTGGCCTTGCAAAAGGAGACTGTCATGGACTAAAATATTTTTCTTTCCGTTTTCAGGGGTGAAAAGTTGTACGTGACGGCGGACAAACGTGGCGATAAGGGAGGTTGTAAGCGACCTCTTTGCTGGACCCTGTTGGCGCTTGTTGTGGCCGCTATTGTTGCACTAATAGTACTGGCAGCCAGTAAGTTATTTTTGAGCTTCATCAGTAGTTCACTTAATATTATATTAGCTTTCGTTGAATTTATTTTAATTAAAAAATCTTCTAAACTGCTAGTCCTGACCATTTTATTTATTTATTATTTTACCACGATTAACAAACACAAGACATTAAATTCTAGGCCTACAGAATCTATAGTTTTTTTTTATTGCTTAGATGAGTGGACGAGCTCACAGCCCACCTGGTGTTAAGTGGTTACTGGAGCCCATAGACATCCACCAAATGCGCCACCCATCTTGAGATATAAGTTCTAAGGTCGCAAGTATTGTTACAACGGCTGCCCCACCCTTCAAACCGAAACGGATTACTGCTTCACGGCAGAAATAGTAAGGGTGGTGGTACCCACCCGCGCGGACTCACAAGAGGTCCTACCACCAGTAAATTGTATGGTTTTTACGATAAAAAAAATTACGGACTTTTAACTTCTAAATTTCGATGTGTGACATTAATAAGCGCTTTTTTTTTAGCTTTGAATAATTAGAATTTTTCGTTTCTGTTACAGCCGGAATAGGATTTTCGAATTCTGCACTGGAAAATCATCTCGAACAAAATACATCGATTAGTTCAGCGCGAGCTCTGGGCGGCCTCACCATACCTATAGCGGCAGAAGAGACAAACGACACTGAATTACACGGTAACAACACAAATCCAATACATCATTTAACAAGAACATCTTTTTGACAGACTTTTATTAGTTTGACCCGCATAAACATTTAGATATGTGACGGGTAGCCATCATAGTAAAACGCAAGATGACAAAACTCTATTCTTCTAACGTATACGGAAAAACACTACTAATCTATCCTACAACTAACCTCCTACGTGACGGAAACAGCTACCAGACATTGCATGCTATCCCCAGAAAACATATATGTAACGCGTCCGCTAAATTTTAATTATGGTGCAATATTACAGTACTATTTGTCGGGTTGATAATATGTAAAAACTTAGTAAAATAAACAGTAAAGAGTCTGCTCTTTATCTTTTCAGATAATAACGTGATGAATGAGGAGCCGTCTAGTGATGCAGAACCAACACCAGAGCCAGAACCGGCAATCAACGACGTACAGTCAAGAGACGCAGTACCGACCCCAGAGCCAGAGCCCCAGCCAGATACATCAATAAACCAGGAACCGTCTAGAGAAGCAGTGCCAACACCAGAGCCGGAACCATCAATAAGTGAGGAACCGTCTAGGGAAGCAATGCCAACACCAGAACCAGAGCCAGTAATAAGCCAGGAGGCGTCTAGAGAAGCAGTACCAACACCAGAGCCGGAACCATCAATAAGCGAGGAACCATCTAGGGAAGCAATGCCAACACCAGAACCGGAGCCATCAATAAGCCAGGAACCATCCAGAGAATCAATGCCCACACCGGAGCCGGAGCCACCAATAAGCCAGGGACCATCCAAAGAAGCAGTACCATCATCAGAACCAGAGACACCAATAAACCATGAACCATCCAGGGAATCAATGCCAACACCAGAGCCAGAACCAGCGATAAACCAGGAGGCGTCTACAGAAGCAGTACCAACACCAGAGCCGAACCCATCAATAAACCAGGGGTCATATAGTAATGCAGAACCAACACCAGAGCCAGAACCGGCAATAAACGAAGTAGCATCCAAAGATGCAGTCACAACACCAGAGCCCGAGCCATCAATAAACCAGGAACAATCTATAAAAATGACACCGACAGTAGAGCAAGACTTATTAATTCATCAGGAACCATTTAAAGAGGCGGTGCAAACAACTGAACAACAACCATCAATAAACGAGGAAGAAACAACAGAGCCACATTTCCCAATTAACCAAGAACCATCTAGAGACATTACACTAACGATCGAGCCAGAATCATCAGCAAACCATGAAACATCTAAGGACGTAGAATCTGTAAACAAGGGAGAATCTAGTGAAACAACAACAACAGTATTTGAACCTACAATAAACCATGAATCATCTAGTGAAATGGTACCGACACTGGAGCCAAAAACATCAATAAACGAAGTGCGATCTGAACAAACAGTGCCGGATCCAGAAACATCATTAAACAAAATATCTTCAAATGAAATGGTGCCTACAACAGTGACACAATTAGAATTAAGCCAGGGACCAACTAGAGACGTAGTGACAACATTAAGGCCGGATATGTCAATGAATGATGAACAGCCTATAGAAATTGCACAAAAAATAGAGCCAGAAACGTCAATAAATCACGAATTATCTAGAGGAATGCCACACATAATAGAGTCAGAACCGACAATAGATCTAGAGTCAATCATAGAGCCAGAGCCGACGATAGAGCCAGAACCGACAATAGAGACAGAGCCAACGATAGAAACAGAGCCGACAATAGAAACAGAGTCGACGATAGACAAAGAACCATCAATAAACCAGGTGCTATTGAGTGAAATGACTCCAACATCGGACCCAGAAACAGTAAAAGAGAGAGAAATGACACCGGTAATAAGCCCAGAACTGACAATAAACCAAGAAAAATCTAGAGAAATGATATCGACTATAGAGCCAGAGCGATCAATAAACTTTGAAAAGACAACAGAGTTCCAACTATCAACAAATGAGAAAGAATCCCGTGAAATGACACCAACATTAACACCTCAATTAAACAATGAAGATGTAACAAGAACACAATCGATGGAAAATCAAGAACAACCTGGGGAAGCCGAACCAGTAATAGACCTAAAAACATCTATAACTCACGAATTAGATACAAAAACGATTTCAACAACCGAGCCCCAATTATCAACAGACCGCGAAGAACACGTAGAACCACCATCATCAACAAATCAAGAACGTTCTAGAGAAATGGCACCAGAAACAGCACAGCGATCAGTTAAGGTGGTAGAAGTAACCAAAGTTCAGTCACCAATAAACCAGGAACAATTTAGAGAACCCGCACAAACAATAGAGCCCGAACCGCCAACAAACGCTGAAGAAACAACAGAGCAACTACTATCAGTGAACCAGGAACCGTTTGGAGAAACGATCCCGACCATAGAACCAGAACCAATTGATAATGAAGAAACTACAGAACAACCATCGTCGATAAATCACGCATCCAAAGATATTGTATTAACATCTGAAGCAGAACTAGCAAACCAAGAACGATCGAGAGAACAACCGAACTTTTCCATTGACCAGAAAAACACAACTGAACTAGAATCACCGATTAATCAAACAGAAACAACAGAACCACAATTTTCAGTAAGCAAACAGCCATCTGGAGAAATTTCAGCAATACCAGAGTCAGTTTCATCCGTAAATCAGGAACATACAACAGAACCTCAATCATCAATGGATCAAGAACCATCTAACGAAATTTCAGCAACAACAAAGTCACAATCATCAATAGACCAAGAAGAAACAACTGAGCAACAAATATCAGCAAACCAGGAAGAGATAAATGACGAAGATTTCTTAGTGAATTCTGATGAAGAAAATAGCCCAGGCTCGTCGGCAAACGAAGTAGAAACAATAGAAACGGATTCCTCATTAAATGAGCAAAAAGTTAAAGAAACAACAACAGAATCTCAGTCATCATACAAACAAGACCTATCTACAGAAACGTCATCAACAACAGAGCTACAACCATCAGAACAAAAGGAAGAAACAGATGATCAACACTCATCAACAAACCAAGTTGAAACAACAGAACTAGAAACATCAGTAAATCAAGAACAAGAACCAGACCTGGCATTGACTGTGGAACCGCTGCCATCTGAAATCCAAGAAGAAACTACAGAGTCACATTCGTCAGCAAACCAGGAAACATCCAAAGAAATATCTTCAACAACAGAATCACAATCTATTGTGAGCCAAGAACCATCTGTAGATGTGTCTTTAACCGTGGGGCCACTGACAACCACAATCCGAGAAGAATCAACAGAAGAACCTAAAATATCTAAGGAGGTATCACTGAGAAACAATACGGACAATAATGTAGAGCTAACGGCAGAAAAACCAAGCGAAAACGAACGATCGAGTAAAATACCACAAATACAAATTTACGAAGTGAGGCCCACAGACTTACCTGAAATTTTCTCGCCGGCAACAATGCACCCGCCAATAAAGTCGCCCAGCTTTTCAAACGATCGCGAACCTACATCAACAGGACTACCATTTTTGGAAGACATGAATGATATTTATTAGGATAATCCGATTAGAATTAATAAAATTTGAAAGAATTTCATCTAACTGAGAGCTTAATATAGTCTATTAAACATCCTTAGTTAAAGAAAGATTGCGATGGTTATTCTTTAACTTTAGACATATTATTATAAATAACTGGGATTCAATCATTGTCTGGAAAGCTCTGAATTTTAACAAACATTACATTGTAGTTAAAATAAGTGTATATAGTGCTATTTTAGATTACTGTGATGTATGCGATAGCTGTATATCAATGTGGACCAAATAATCAGTAATAATTCAATATTATTGCAAAGGTAACAGTTTTTTCTAATAGCTAATGAAACGAATTATATATTTTTCAACAACATTTAAATTTAAATCATTCATAGATTTTCATATTGACTAGTCAAACTAGAAAAAGTCAAGAATTTAGATATAGATAAAACACCATATTAGCGATGATTTATTTATCAAACTCAAATACTTTATGTATAAATGAGTCGGAGTAGTTTGTACATTGTCTCATTTCGTTTTTTACTGCATACTTGCAAAGGTTAGTAATCATAATTTATAAGTCTTGTAGGGTAACAAACCAATCTTGGCTGAGAAAAAAATAAAACCTCGTAATGACTTTTCGACAAATCAACAGTGAACAAAGACAAGACTATGAAGAAGAGTTATAATGTCTTGCTCATTTGACATGATTTGATATTTCTTGTACGATTTACAAAATTACCCATTATGATTGTTACCACTATAAAAAGTTGCATTATATTAAACTAATCATTGGATGACTTTACCAAACAAAATGTGTCCCTTTTTTTAAATTCAGTACCTACTAATTACATATAATGCAATATCTTTAATATTTTGTAGATACACATTTGTGATGAGAATTTGAATGTTCTGCCATTCTGTTGTGATATGCTGCACACATTCATCCCGTTTGTGCTTAGTGAGGTCTGATTTGTAAAGTAATATTATAATTAATTTAGTATTTGTTAATTAAGACATATTATTTGTATAAATGTTTGACCTTGTAAAGAATTATGTTGTGAATAATTAAAGTTAATTTTAATTAAATTTCGTTTTATTCAACATCTTCTTTGCTTCAAACATGTACGCAATATAAAACCAATAAACGTGCCAAATGACTAGTGAAACTTCGATGATACAGTTCATTTTATTATTAAAGAAAATTGGTATTTCGTTTTAGGAATTATGAACACAAAATAAACACATGCTACAATTAAGTACTCAACAAGTTTTATTTGAACACATGTTAAAATTAATTAACTGGATATTCTTTTGTTATACAAAGTAGTAACTACCGTTTAATATAAAGCATCATATGCATATCTTTTAAATTTTTGGTTGTGGTGTAATATTGGCTATTTCTTCTGCGGCTATCTGTTCGAATTTCATTTGAGCACATAAACAGCCTTCGCCGCTTCCGTTGACTATACATTCACCAAGCATTTCCCTGCAACTATTAGGGATTTCAAATCTACTTGTCTGCTTTGCATCCATTACTTCTGGCATTACTATATCGCATATATCAAGCACTTTTATAGCTCCATTCACTACTTTAATAGTTCTATTTTCTAAATCAGTCATTGTTGTTGAAATCGTGTTTTGTAAACAAGTTTTGAGTTTCGTATCTTTAACTTCGTCAACTTTAGAACATTCGCAGCCATCACAGAAGTTTTCGCTCACGTTTTTCTCGCGGTCTAGTGATTTTGTCCAGCTATTCGCATCTGATTGGGGAGCTGGATCATCATAGCCCTCGCCAATTCTCCGGCTCATTTGTTCACATAAACATTCTCGGCCTTCAGACTCGAGTAAACAACCGCCCAATATCGTCTTACAACTACTTACGTCTTCCATAACGTCTACATCAGAAACGCTGTGATCAATAGCTTCTTTATCCGAAGAAAAACTTTGAGATGCCGGTTTATTGTTATCAAAATTACTTTTACACATAATTACATGTTCGTTGTAATAAATTTGGAATACAATTTGACCACAATTCGTGCATAAGGTAGTTTCTGAAAAAGAAAAATAACATGACATAATAATATCTGACGTACGTATTCGCGAAATAGATTTAATTTGTATTTTATTAAATTACTATGCTTACGTAGACTTTCCTCCTCAACTAATGGTTCGGTTATAGATTTTGTATCTGTAGTTATGATTTCCAATTTACTTCCTAAAATCAATTGAAAATTAGTTTTTATTTTCCATTTTAAATGAAGGGAAGGGAATTTCTGGCCCTCCTATTATTCAAATAACACATGTCACAATTTCTATTATATATCAAACATCGAATCAGAATGAATGAATGTTTCGCGGCAGAAAAGGACAAGTGGTACCCACTATTGCAGGATATCAAACTACCCTTACCATAATCAAGGGATTTTGTTATGTAATCCATGTTAACTTCATACACTTACTGTGAGTTTCCTGATGTCTTTTCCTAGCATAATCGGTAGCAAATTTCTTTTTGCAGTTCGTTACATCGCAGTACAGCCAATTATCAGGCTCGTGGGTTCTGAGGTGAGCTTTCAGGTGATGTGATTGTATAAAACCTAAAAATTAAGATAAGAAAGGCATTCCGAAAAATACGCTGTAGGATTTTTTAAATAAATCAGTGTGCTTAGTGCGAGTTTTACAACGTTCTCGATAGCGTAAAAGTTAACTCAAATTTGTGTGGACTTGTAAAGCTTACCGCTAGGGGCGCTGTTCCAAATGCATACAAATTTGAGCTAACTTTGACGCTATCGAGGACGTTATATATCGAGGTTATTAGCTAATCACAGAAAATGTTTTTTTTTTCACCTTTTATCAGTGTGCTTAGTGCTAGTTTTTTAACGTTCTCGATAGCGTAAAAGTTAGCTCATATTTGTATGGAATGAGATCGATTGCGTGCGTTTGCCGCTAGGGGCGCTGTTCCAACTCCATACAAAATTGAGTTAACTTTTACGCTATCGAGAACGTTAAGAAACTTGCACTAAGCACACAGATCAGTGATCGCGGACAGACTTCACGTTGCGAGATATTGTTGTTTACAATTTTAAATTGTATTTAGCTTTATCTTCGAGTCATTATTTTCTCTTGTAATTAGATTACTTTAACAGATAACTTTACTTTCTTTTTAAATATCAACGCTTGATTTTGTCTTCGGGTTCTAGTCGCTGATCCCGAGTGAAACATGATGAGTGGGAACCGGATTTATTCACAATACGTCGTGACGGGAGTCTCAATTTTTTTTTGTAAATTGGTTCAGTCTTAGATGCGGAATGAATATGTTAGAGAAAGTCTGAAAGTGGCACCTGTGACAGAGAAGCTGTGAAGTGCGCGTTTGGGATGGTATGGACATGTGATGAGACGAAATGAAAATGAGGTTGGCAAGAGAATGTTAACTATGAATATGGAAGGATATAGAGGAAGAGGTAAACTTAAGAAGAAATGGATAGATTGCGTGAAAGACGATATGGGTAAGAAGGGAGTGAGCGAAGAAATGGTATATGATAGAGGAGTATGGAAGGAGAAAACATGTTGCGCCGACCCCAGGTGACTGGGAGCAGGGCAGAATAATGATGATGAATGAGGTTTCAGTCTTAGATACATTTTTTTTCATACATAAAATCTTATCTTTTGACTGTAATATTTCACCGAGTCACGACTTTTTTTTCGAACGTAAAACACGCATGGTATCATTGCTTGAGCGCGCTCATTAGGTACTACTACTTAGGCCTTATTCCATCTATTTGACGATTTATTGATAAAATTTATAGTCTAATTAACCTGGGCATGAATATTTTGGCCTGAAGTTATCGCCAGCTTTGCGAAACTTACCTTTCCCGCATATACTACAGAAGTGCGGCTTCTCATTTTTGTGCGTCAGCTCATGGTGCTTTAAATGATGTGGAAAATTGAAAGTCTTACGACATCCATTAACGCTGCACTTGTATCGCCTCTCCGATTCAGGTCTGTGAATCTTCAAGTGAGTTCGAAGAGCCGGTTTGCTGCTAAATGATGCGCCGCATTCCTCACAAATAAATGTACCTACAAGCAGTGGTGGATTTACACTAAGGGCAGTCGGGGCAAGTACCCAGGGCGGCAATTTTTTTAGGGCGGCTAAATTTTGAAAGTGAAAAAATATTTTTTTTTTTAGTCTTGTCAAGATTGCTCAATATAATCAATTAATCCTATAATTAATAAATTTCTGTTTAATTGGTAATTCAAGAAATTCAATTCATCCATTATGTAAATTCATTTGCATATAATTGCAAATTGCAAACATATATACATATAATTTATATATATTGTATCGTCTTAGTATTTATTAGCAAATGAAATTCTATCAATCAACAAGCCAATCGATCGCCACGTTGGGATTCATTCAATAACAGACTGAAGTAGCATTGCATAAAGGAATTGACATTGCATTGATAAGACTATAAACAAGAGTTGAGCAACGCCTAAAACTTAGACTTCGAACACCGGCCGTCGGACGCGGTTATTAAAAAAAAACCTAAACTATTCGCGAACGAGAACTAAATATACGCCAAGTGAATAAGGTCATCAGTGCTCTTGTCCTAGAGCTCCGTGTGGTAGTCCCGGATGCGTATCGGTTCTTTGACTCCTAGACGTAACCAGGGACCTAGTATGGCTTGCTGGCTAATTCCCGTATCTTTCACAATCATTTGGTCTGTCCAGACCCAATGTGATCTCTATTTATTGGCCATGCCAAAATTACTATGCCAAAACAAGGACAGGAAAACGCGTGTTTTTTTAATTTTTTTTATTGCCGTTGTAGGCCCTCGAGCATACGGCCCACCTGATGGTAAGTGGTCACCGTCGCTCATGGACGTCAGCAATGCCAGGGGCAGAGCCATGCCGCTGCCTACCGTTAAGTACTCTCCGCAAGCCTCGTTTAAAGAAGGACATTTCATAGCTCTGGGGATACACCGTGGAGGGGAGTTCATTCCAAAGCCGGATGGTACATGGTAGAAAAGATTTTTGGAAACGAAATTCCTACTTCATATGTTATATAATATATTATAATAGATATTTTACTGGTAGTAGGACCTCTTGTCAGTCCGCGCGGGTAGGTACCACCACACTGCCTATTTCTACCGTGAAGCAGTAATGCGTTTGGGTTTGAAGGGTAGGGCAGCCGCAGCAGCGACTATACTTGAGACCTTAGAACTTATATCTCAAGGTGGGTGGCGCATTTACGTCGTAGATTTCTATGGGCTCCAGTAACCACTTAACATCAGGTGGGCTGTGAGCTCGTCCACCCACTAAAGTTATAAAAAAAATTGGCAATTCATTTGGTGTACAATAAAGCGCCTCACCTCTACTTTATTTTTACAGACTACCTTAGTCAGAACCTTTGACAGTATTGCCAATTGATACTATAATATTTTATATGCACTATTACGTACAAACCTTTATGAGCATAATTAAAATGACGCTTCAGTAGAACTTCATCCCTAAATTTTCCTCCACACTTATTACATTGAACGCTTCCTTTACGTGAATGCTGTTTTTCGTGTCTCCGTAAGGCTGACCTGACAAACAAAATGTAGTTATAATTAAAAAAAAAAAAAAAACCAATCTCAAATAGCAAAAGTCAAGGCAGGTAATGTTATGTGGGCTGGATATACTCAAAGATCGTACAACGCTCTCCGTGTTCAATATAATAACGCGTTTAGGGTGCTGGTGGTGCTGCCCCGCTTTTGTAGCGCATCAGGGATGTTTGCAGACGTGCACATAGATTGTTTCTACGCTACCATGCGTAAGAGGTGTGCATCTCTGGTAAGCAGAGTGAGGGCCAGCTCCAACAGTATCCTGAGCATGATCGCAAGCAGGCTGGACTGTGTATACATGGGTCGCTGTGGTGCCATCTCCCATGGGATGTTACGACAGTAATTCATTGTGATGTAAATATAACTACTAACATAGGTCTAAGTCTTATTAACAATTTATATGAGTCATGGTTACTTGCAATAAAAACATTATTATAATTATTATTATTATACAATTTCTGTGCTGCTGCTGGTTTTTATAAACAAGCATTTTAAAGCAAATCCAATGTCTTGAAGTCGCTTATTAATTATGTTGAAAAATTTCATTACATATATAAATGGATCGATAGATCAATGAACATATTGGACAATTTAATAAAAACCTCTAAAAACATACTATACTACTTGAGCAAATGTATTCAATAAAATGTATGTAATGACATAACTCAGGAAAATAATAATTTCCAAAAAATATATTTTAACTCAAATTAAACAAATTAAATAAATGAATGAAATGATACGCAAAAGTTTGTAAGAATGTATGGTTGTCAGTTTGTTACTCTTACAAGCAAAAACTAGTGGATG